>NW_006399894.1:7003293-7019577 GCF_000299155.1 Elephantulus edwardii
CATATGCATAAGAAGTGACTGAAAAAACATGGATTGGGTCAGGCACTTCTTAGTTTTCAAAATAACATCATGCTTTTTAGCATTTCAAAGAGGTCTTTTGCAGGAGATACACCCAGTGAACTAGAGAGGTCTTTTTTTAACTTTTTTTTTTTAAATTATTTACTGTTCTACCATGAATATTCATCTGTGATCAAAGCAAAATTAAACACTGGACATAATTTTTTTCTAAATCTATCATGATGATATTTATTGGTCAGCATGTGAAAACTTTTTGTTTTCTTTATGTTTATACATAGTCCATACTGAGAGTTGTAGTCTTAAAATATTATCAGTGTTTGGTTCAAGCCTTCTTACTTTTTAGCAAGTAAAGATGTGATAACTGCACATTGCAGATTGTTAATGAGTCTTCTGGGATTAGAGAGAGAGAGAGAGAGAGACAGAGAGAGAGAGAGAGAGACAGAGAGAGACAGAGACATAGAGATAGATAGATAGATAGATAGATAGATAGATAGATAGATAGATAGATGATAGATAGGAAAATAGATAGATAGATAGATAGATAGATAGATAGATAGATAGATAGATAGATAGCTCTGTGCATCAAATGGACAGACCAGCGATAGTATATCATTTTAGCATTATTTAAAATATCAAGGCACATACACTCTCACTTAAGAGTTCTGCTGAGTTCGAATCGACTCATGCCTTGCCATGTAGTGGCTTTCGGAGGCTTAGAACTGCCTCTGAAATTTGTAAGAGACTTACAACAATGGCTGGTACATTAAGTCAGGCACCATCAAGCAGGTTCCAGTTCACAGGACACTTTGTACAAGAAAGCACAATTCTCATAATTATTATTATGTTTGAATCCAGTTGTCCAGCTATTTTATCAATCCATTTCACTGAAGGTCTTCTTGTTCTTCACAAGAACAGGTAGAGATTGCTAAATTTTCTCCCAAGACGCAACTGGTAGATTTGAACCATTCACCTTTGGGTTGGTAAGCCAACTATCCACTAGCTCACCAGAGCTCCCGAGCAGCAACAACATAGAAGTCTTTTACCTTATTTTCTTCTGCTTTTATGTTACATACATTTGATAAGCTACTTCCACATCAAACCTAACATATATCAGTTTGTATTTGTTATGTGCTGTCGTGTCAACTACAACTCATAGCAACCCTATGTACAATAGATCTGAAGCCTGCTCTGCCCTGAGTCAGTCTCACTGACTCTGACACATCTACCCTCATTGCCCTAATTACTGTATCAATCCATTTCATCTCATCTCATCTCATCTCATCTCATCTCATCTCATCTCATCCCATCTCATCTCATCTCACCTCATCTCACGAGGTCTTCCTCTCCGGTGCTCTCCCTCGACCCTACTCCAAGGATCAGTCTCTCCTGTCCACATGTCTAAAGTCCAGTCAACAAGAGACAACTTGGTTATACTGTCTCTAGAACAGACCTGTTTATTCTCTTGGCAGTCCATCACATGTCCAATACTCTTCTCCAGCACCACAACTTAAAGAGATTGATTTTTTCTGTCATCTTGAGTCACTGTACTTTCCAGTCTCTGATGCATAGCAAGTAATTTCGAAGACTGTCAGATTAAGATTACAAAATTATCTTCAAATTGAGCTGTATTTTAGTGTTTCCTTTATGTTAGCAACTAATGGGGTTTTTTCATATATTAATTGAACTATATCAGGATCAACTTTGATAGATTTCTCTCTAAACTGCTACACAAAATAAAAAATTACTCTTTTTATTTCTCATTTGCCTCTCTTTTCTTAGATATAAAAAAAAGTTTCACAGAAAAATACACTCAAGAAGATAGTTGCTAAACTATCATGAGCTAATATAGGAACGGTGGTAGTGTTAAGAAAATTCATTCTCATTATAATAAGATAAATTGTATCAATTAGAGCTTGATGCTTGCTTATTATCCCATGAACAATGATTCAATTTGAAGAGGGAAGCTTATTAAGATGAAAAAGAGAACTGTGTTTAGAAAAATACCATGGAAAATACCCCTCCTCTCAGGTCTTGGTTTAAAATGAAGAGAGTATGTGTGCAGGAAAGACCAGAGGGAGTGAAGATCACTAGAAAATTATAAGTTCTGCTTGAGAAGAAAGACTTATCTATATAGCCTTACCAAACAAGTTAAGACTTCTTAGAGTAGTTAAATGACATGCCCTAGGCATAATACAAATGACAAGGAGGAGTGGGTCATCAAAAAGTAATCTACCTATTGCCTTCCTGCCTAGAGGAAGAAGTTAGATAATACACAAATAAATAAAGATGAAGTTCACAGACAAAAGAAAGCATACAACAGTAAGTTAATACAGAATATATTATAAACACACATACAAGAATAGTAAATTAATATAGAGAAGAAATACAGCTGAGAGCTTACCATAATGGCATCATGGAATGATTCAAAAGGGAAGTTTTTGAATGCAGCCATGTATCCTAGATCATGTTTATAAGTATACTATTATTTTTGAAAGGTTAATCAGATCTTTTAAGAGGGCCAAATGTAATCTATCAGAGGAAATAGAAGACAACTATATATTTAAGGTGCTCTATTTGCTTTTAAAGTCCATTTTTAAGAGTCCATAGTTCTCTGTCTCTCATCCCGACAAATACAGTTATCGCACACTGAGCAACCCCAATATATATATATATAAATATATACATATTTGTTTTGCAAGGCACCATGCTGTACACATGTGTGTATGTGTGCCCACACATATGCTTCTCTGGTTCTAGCTCTCTAGTACTTTTCCTTCCTTTGTTAAAATTGCTCCAAATCCTTGCTTGATTTACTACTTTACATGCTTTAACATTTGACAATAACCTACTGTATTTAAGTGTACACACAGAGATGTAGATGTTATCTGATGCATTATTTTTCATCCAAAATTAATGCCAGCAATTTCTTGGCCTATAGTCTACACAGTTAAACATGTTGATAGTAATTATGGCTGGTCTTTTTACCTACTCTTTATTTTTTAGAAATTCTCTTGTTCTGTCTTTTTTTTTTTTTGAGGGAAAATATACAGCTTTGGTAGATATCAGACAATTTGCCAGTAAGATGTTGTCTTGAATTATCAACTAAATAAAAAGAAATGCCCAGAAGAAACAACTCAAGGATGTTTACAGGTTGCAATTGTCTCTCCACTTGCAGCTCTGCCCAAGGATATTTCTAAAGTACATAAGTATATATTTTATCAAGAATGTATAGTATAAAGAAAGCTTACAATACTAGAAATAGGCCTTTGGTTTTAAAACAGCCTTAGGTTTCAAAAACAGTGGATGTATAATGGACACAGAACTTTCACTAGGTACTAAATTAGACCATGTCATACCATAGAATATTTTTACTACTTCATATTAAAACTAGAATCCTGGGGCTTTGTGGTTAATGCACCAGCATGCTAACCCAATGATTTGTAGTTTGAATGCACCAGCTGACCCAAGGGAGAAAGGTGTAGCAGTCTGCTTCTGACCAGATTTATAGCATTGGAAACTCTGTGAGACCATTCTACGCTCTCCTACAGGGTCACTATGAATTGGAATAGATTTGATAGCAGTAGAGCTATTTTTGATAGGGTTGTGTTAAACCATTTAACTCATACAAAAGTTTACTGAAAATTAAAATAAAATGATGACTGTGAAATTTGTCCAAATCTCTATGAAATTAATACCATATTATGCTAAGATGGAATGAATTAGCATTATATTTCATCTTAAAATATAGGATTATAATTATGTTGGCATTAAAATGTTATAGTTTATAAGCACTTCGTAGAATGCTGAAGTCTATCATGAAATCCTAATGCTACTCTGATTTAAGCAAAATTAAAGAACATTTTAATTCTTTCTGAATTCTTTCAGTAAACGAGTCATAAAACTATCCTTATGAAAAGTACAGTTGAATGCAGATTACAAGTTCCAGAATAAAATGCTATTGCTATTACGTGCTGACAAGTCACCTATAAGTCATAATGACCCTATGAAGAAAGAACAAAAACCTTGTCCTGTGGTCATGTTGTCAGTCCATAGAGAACTGCACACCTAAATCAGAGATGACATTTTACTGATGGTTGAACTCACCAGCAATGAGGAGAAGGAATAAGGAAAAATCTTCTCTCATGTAAGTGATAGTCTTAAAAACTGGAAAGTCAGCTTTGAATTGCTTCTAACTGGATGTCTGTGTGTTTTGTTAAGTTATCCTTCACCATCCTCACAAACATTACTCTGCTTCAGCCTATTGTTGCAGTCATTGTATCAGCGCATTCCATTGATCATCTCTAAATTTTACCATATCATCCTGGAGGCTGGGCTTGATGAGGAAGAATGTGGCATCAGGATTAGAGAAAGACTTATCAACAATCTGTATGCAGATGACAGAACCTTGTTTGCTGAAAATGAGGAGGACCTGAGGCATTTGCTGCAGAAGATCAAGGACTGCAGCCTTTAATATAGATTGAAGCTCAACCTCAAGAAATCAAAGATTCTCACCGCTGGGCAGCATCATGATAGACAGTGAAAAGACTGAAGTTGTTAACAATCTCAACTTACTTGACTCCACAATCAACACTTTTGGTACCAGAAGCCAGTAAATGAAAAGACGAGTTGCACTGAGAAAATATACTGCCAGGGACCTCTCCAAGGTACTGGAAAACAACAATGTCAGTCTAGAGACTAAGGTGCACCTGAGACAAGCCTTGGTATTCACAATTACTTGCTATGTAATGGAAAGCTGGACAATGACTAAGGTTCACAGAGGAAAAATGTATGCCTTTGTGTTGTGGGGTTGGAGAAGAGTATTGAGTATACCATGGACTGCTAAGAAAACAAACAGGTTTGTCCCAGAGAGGGTAAAACCAGTGTGCTCCTTGGAGACAAGGTTTTTGAAGCTTTGTTTTACATACTTTGGACATGTTGCCAGGAAGGATCAGTTCCTGAAAAGGGACGTCATGCTTGGTAGGGTGGAGAACCAGCACAAAAGAAGACCCTGGATGAGATGGATTGATTCAGTGACTGGGATAATGGGGGTAAGTGTGTCAGAGACAATGAAATTGGCTCAAGAAAGAGCAGGCTTCAGAACTATTAAACATAGGATCGTTATGAGTTGTAGGCAATTCGACAGCACATAACAACATATTTTACCAAGCATAGTGTTTTTCGCCAGGGACTAGCCCTTTCTGAAAGCTTGGTCAAAGAACTTAAAACAGTTTTGTAGTCTTTGCTTCAATGGAGCAATCTAACCAGATTTCTTCCAAGGTAGGAAGAATTCATATTATAGTAAATATTGTTGGTCAACACAATTCAAAGGAATCAATTCTTCTTTTCTCTTCTACGTTCATCATCCATAAGCATAACACAACAGTACAAGATTTCTTATTAATATATTATTTAATAATAGGAAATGTTATTTAAGGGGGTTCTGGTAGCCTAGTGGGTAAGAAAATGTACTACCAACCCAGAGGCGAGGTGATTACTGTCCACAAGCTACTCCACAGAAGAAGGCAGGTAACCGTCTCCAGTATGATTTACACCCTCTGAATACCCACTAGAGGGTCAGCTATGAGTCAGTATCAACTTGACGGCAATGAGTGAGTGATTCTTATTTAAAATAAAACAAAGCAAATATAGCTTGTTTTTCTATTGAAAACGATAATATTTAAAATTATAAACATCTGTTCTTCAATTAGCAAATTTAACCTACAATAAAGATGATAGTGGATTTCCTCAAGGTTTCCCCATCAAAGTAAAGTGATATATTTAAGAAATAGTTTCTACCCACCTAAATAAGTCACTGAAAAATAAAGCACTTTGCTTATATGAAAACATGTGATTTTTAAATTTGTCATCTCATAAAAGCATTTTTTTAAAAGCATTTTTTATTTACTCAGATTATAAATCGTCATTATCTCTGTAGTTAAGTAAACCTTTCATTTTTACTTTTGAACCAAAACAAAATACCATTTCAGTAAAAATAGGTCTCAGAGGCTCACCACTGCAGGTTTTACACCGTGCGGTTTGCTTAAGTGGCTCACCACTGTCTCTCTCCCTGACCCGCCTGAAGTGAAGTACACTCTAAGTGCCCCCTTGGGACCATGCAGAGTGCCATCTGCTGTAGATCTTCTATGTTGCAGCCTGAAATTTTTCGTTCCAGAATTAGTCCACTGAATGATGTGAAAGTATGTGAGCTGTATTACAATCGAGACATTAATGCTTGATTTGTGAAGAAAATTGAGAGTTAGACATGCATAACAAAACCATATTAGGGCTTATTTGATTAATTACTGAATCTGATTATAACACAAATGGCAGATTGTCCCAGAAATGGTGACATTTCTCATTAGAACTGTGGGTTGTAGGTATGGTGTGTATGTTTTTTCTTCTTGTAAACAATTAAAGTAATAGTACACATCGCTAGCTGATAATAAACTGTATCTAACAGGAAAGAATTCTCTGGTCAATAAGACATATTCTTGCTCAACTTCACTCTACTCTATTTTAATTTCATGTCATAAATGTCTTGCAGTACATTCCATAGCAAAGAAATAAAAAGAAATAGCCAGAATATTTCTTTAACATTCACAGGCATCAAGTTAAAGGGTCAAAAAAGGTCATGGGGAGTTGGAATTACTGGACAGGAATTACTGGCCAGTCACAGAGTAGGAACACTTAAGGGGGACTTGTTTTTATTTAATGTAATGTTTCACAAATTTTCTTAAAAACTATTAAATTATATATAAGTTTCTTAAAAATATACAACAAAACAAGTTGTTGTTGATGCTGTTGTTATGTGTCATCGAGTTCCCTGTGACTCATAGTGACCCAAAGTACAACAGCCCTAAACCCTACTCTATCCTGTGCCAATATCACTGTCTCCAACACACTCACCCTGATTAACTCAGTCACTGAATCAATCCATCTCATAAAGGGTCTTCCTCTCCTGAATGTCCCCTCACCCTCCCAAGCATGACATACTTCTCCAAGGATTGGTCCTTCCTTGCAACATGTCCAAAGTATGTCAGACAAAGCTTCAGAATCCTTGCCTCCAAGGAGCAGCCTGGTTTAACTCTTTCCAGGACAAGCCTGTTCATTCTCTGAGCAGTCCACAGTATATTTAATACTCTTCTCCAGCACCACAGCTCAAAGGCATCAATTCTCCTTCTATCCTCCCTGGTCATTGCCCAACTCTGACACACAACAAGTGATTGCAAAGACCATGACCTGTATCAGACACACCTTAGACTCCAGAGAGACACCATTGATCTTCAGTACTTTGGAGAGGTTCCTAACAGCAGACTTTCCATTGCAACATGTCTTTTCATTTCCTGGCTGCTGGTGCCAAGACTGTTGACTATGAAGCCAAGCAAACTAAAGCTGTCAACAATCTCAATCTCTTCAACATCCATCCTAATGCTGCCAATTGGCCCAGCAGTGAGAATCTTTGTAGCGTGAATATAATTAACTTACACAAAACTCTCTTTTTGCTTTCCTTGATTAATAATCTTATTTGGTCTCCAAATGAGTAATCCTATCAATAATATTTTCATTAATACATATTTTTTGGAAGGCCTGATGGCACAGTGTTTTGTTGTCAAGCAAAAGGTCAATGTTTAACTTACCGGCCTTTCAAGGTAGAAAGAGATAGCACTTGATTTCCCTAATGATTCAACCTTGGAAACCTTGACCGACAGATAAAATCACTATGAGTCAGAGTTGATTCTAAAACAAACTTTTTCCTGTTTTCTGGGGCCCCTGGATTTGCAAATGGTTATTGCACAGGGTTCCTAACCTTAGAATGGTCAGTCTCCTCCCATGCCATTTACAACTTTTAACAGGTCACCTGGAGCATCAGCTATGAGTCAATTCAGACTTGAGGACACATAACAACTATTCATTCTAAACAGCAATATTTCCCACTTCTCAAACTCTTTGCCATCCTGATGCCATGCCCACTGCCAGCATGATGATTCTGACTGCTGGCAAACCTTCATTCAAATAAAAGTTTCAAATCTTAACAGATGGTGACTGCTTTGTCGGTCTCCTTTTGAGGAGATGGTTGATTTTAATTCATTTTAGGAAATCTACTGAAAGAATATTATAAAACTTCATTGGATCTGGAGTCAGAAATCTCAGACCACTGTCCTGAGTTCTGAGTGTACCTCTTTGAAACGTTGGCAGTTAGAAGCCAACAGTCCCTCAACAAGAGAAAAGATGAAAGTCTTCTAGTATAATGACTTACAGCCTTAGGAAAACCATATGGGTAATTTTACTCTGTCTTAAAGGGTTGCTATGGTCAGAATCAGCTCAGTGGCTATGGATTTGGTTTTACATATGCAACAAGAAAATGAGAATATACCCTTTTTTAGAAATCTCCATAAAAATAAAATTCTTAAAATCAAATAATAACAGATATAAATCATAAAAATGGCTATTCTTGAAGAAAAACATGAAAGAATCTCATTGTGCAAGTAACCCATCATCTGACAGAAGTCCAATATTCAAATTAATTTCTCAGTGGATTCAATAATATTGAGAACATAAAAAGATGAACAACCAAGCTAAGTAACTTTTCTGTACACCATATAAATAAAAAAAACATAGCATTAAAGTTAAATCCCTTCAACAGATCTCTCACTTGCTTTATAATAACATATAAGCATAACTTTATCCCTGACGCCCATTTCACCTAACGTAATTCTATCCAGACATGGTTCGATGTATTCTTTTTAAAATTCTTTCATAAGTTCTTAGAACTTTAGAGCTGAAGAATATCTTATAACCCAAAACTCCATATATTTCCTTTGACATATGAAAATAGTTATGCTCTAAGAACCGGGCACTTTACAATGCTAAATAGGTAGGTAGTGACTGACTGAGATGATTCGACTCAGGTCTGCAGATTCACTGTCTAAAAGCAATGCAAGCATTACTATTAGTGTAAACCATTACCTCTTGAAGGACTCTCTTCATCTTCAGTAATAATGTCTTCACTGCAGTACAGTCTTGTAACATCAGTCTGAAAGGCAGGGAATCTATACCTCCATTTTCTTCCACACCTTGTAGCGGCCAATCTGAAGATGGACTGCTGGGCATGCGGCCGAGATGTGAACACCTGGCTTCCTGATCAAGATCTCTTGTTAATTTCAGGGAAAGGTTCCTAACAAGAAGGAAACAAAGAAAAATTAAAATGCTGCATGTCCAGGGCAGAATTTCCCAAGATGCTGCTCAATGTTATCACTGAACGATTTAGGAACAATTTCCTTGCTATATATTTTCCTTCATTTAGTGTCTGAAAATGAGAATTTTTACACAAATTACAAAATGGGTCAATTGCATACTTAGTGATAAGACTCAATGATTATCACTGTTTCAGGATATAATTTTCCCTAATTAGTATAATTTGTAAGGCTCCATACACAATATAGTATGTTTACTCTTATTTTAGTCATTAAAATATTGAGAGTCAACAAAACCATTGGAAATTCATTCCTAGGGCTTCTGACTGTATATCATTAAATTAATTTCAAATACAAATTTGTAAAAATTAAGAGAGACTAATTTTGCTATTTTTTTCAAATATGGAAGTAATCTTTGATTATTATAGTGATGAAAAAAAATAAGTACATATAGGATTTTATGTACAAATCATGGTTTGACTTCACTGCCCAGCCAAAGATGGATGAGCAGTCTCCTCCCATATGATTTACTGCCTCTGAAAACCCACAAGAGGGTCAGTTGTAAGCTGGTTCTCACTCAATGACATGCAAAAATACCCCAAAAAACAAAACATGTACAAATAGGAAAATAAGTGAAAGATATATAACTCCCACAAGTAGAAAGAAGGCTTATCAAATATTAATTAATATTCTCAGATAGTCATGTGCACAAACACATATGTATATATTCACTATATCCTGATTGAGATTCAGATACTGTTTAAATATAATGACATTTTAAAATGACCTTGAAAAGATGTAAAAGAAACATAAAATATAAAAGAAAGGATTCAATGTTTTTAAAAGGTGAAGATCAGGTAGATCTAAAATTAGCATGAAAAGAACCTATAACAATTTTTTTAATGATCCTCATTTGTTTTCATTAAAGTAAGTGATCTATAGAATACCAATCAAGTCAACCCACTGATGTTAAGTTGGTTCTGACTCATGGTGACTCTTCATGAGTTTTGGATGCTATAATCTCTACAGAAGGATACAGCGCATCTTTCTCCAATGGGAACACATGGTGAATTCTTTTTTTAATGTAAATTAGAAATATTTATTAAAATAGAGTATCCACATAATAGATTAGGAACCAGGCAATTTTTTTTCTTTTATTAAAACATGATAACGTGGTTTGCATCTCAACATTAAGAAAACAAAATCTTCATCGCTGGGCCAATAGGCAGCATTATGATAAATGGAGAAATAAAATGAAGTTATTAATGAATTCATCTTGATTAGGTCCACGATCAACACCCTTGGCACCAGCAGTCAGGAAATCAAAAGACAAGTTGCACTGGGAAGTCAAAGTCAGGTTGCACTGCTGTCAAAGTACTCTCCACAGTGCTAAAGAAGGTTATTGGTAAGTATTCCTCCAATCCTGATGCCACATTCTAGAGTCTAGTTTCTCAAATTAGTTGCTCAGCACATGGATTAAAAAGAGTATCACTGATGCACACCTTTCTTAATTTTAAACCATATAGCTGCAGAAGATCAAGGACTACAGCCTCCTATATGAACTGAAGCTCAACATCAAGAAAACAAAGATTCTCACCACTGGGCCAATTGGCAGCATCAGTATGGATGGTGAAGCGATTGAGATAGCTAACAGTTTTCATTTACTTGGCTCCACAGTCAACACTCTTGGTAACAGCAGCCAGGAAATCAAGAGACGAATTGCATTGGGAAAGCTGGCTGTGAGGAACCTCTTAAGAGTATTGAAAAGGAACGATGTCAGACTGGAGACTAAGGTGTGCCTGATCCAGGCTATAGTCTTCGCATTTACGTGCTATGCATCAGAGAGTTGGATAGTGAATAGGGTTGATAAAAAGAGAATTGATGCTTTTGAGCTGTGGTTCTGGAGAAGAGTGTTGAGTATACCATGGACTGCTAGGAGAACAAACAGGTTTGTCCTGGAGAGGGTGAAGCCAGAATGTTCCCTGGAGTCAAGAATTTTGAAGCTTCTTCTGACATATTTTGGGCATGTGGCAAGGAGGGACTGGTCCTTGGAGAGGGACATCATGTTTGGCAGAGTGGAGGGGCGGTGAAGGAGAGGAAGACCTCTGATGAGATGGATCGATTCTGTGACTGGAAAGGTGGGAATAAGTGCATTTGAGATGGCTAGGTTGGCACAGGATAAAAGAACGCATAGAGCTTTTGTACATATGGTCGCTATGAGTTGCAAGTGACTTGATGGCACATAACAAAAATGATATGTTGCTCTGTTCAGACAACAGCTTCTTGATCAATGTATACATTTTATATGAGAATAATTAAGTGTTCTGTGATTCTCATTATTCGCCATTTTAGCTGTAGTTTTTTATACAGTTAAATGCCTTTGCAGTCAATAAAACATAAACAAACATTTCTCGGGTATTCCCTGCTTTCAGCCAGGTTCCATCTAACATCAACAAAGATATCCCTGGTGCTATGGTCTCTTCTAAAATCAGTTTAAATCTACGGCAATCCTCTGTCAGTATATTATTCTTGCTATTTTTGGATGATTTTCAGCAATGTATTGCTGAACTAGTAATCAAATTAATTAAAATTCAAAACAATTGGGCTCATTTTATTAATCCAGGGCATTTGCAATATCTGCTTCTTATAAACAAGAATACACACACATACACACACAGAGGTCTTCAGGGGTAACATTAATATTCTATCATGTTACTGATGGATCAAAATAAAATTAACTGAGGATAGATTCACTTGAAGGGGGCAACATACAAAGGCACATGAATTATAAACCACATAATATAATTTTTTTTCCCTCACAAATTATTCTTTCTCATGGAAACAGCTGAACCATTATAACTAAATCTACTCTTGGAGTGTCTTTCATTTTCTTCTTTGCACCTCTTTGTTGGTGTGGGCTGCTGTCTAGTTAGCTCTGATTCACAATGACTCTCATACAATAGAACGAAACCCTGCCCAGTCCTGGGAGTTCCTCACCACCTCTGCTGTACATAAACCCCTATTTCCAGTCACAGTGTCAGTCTATCTTCCTCAGGGTCTTTCTCCACTACTAGACCCTGCTGATAACCTACTCAGAGTTCATGAAATAAAAGTTTCGCTATTCTTGCTGCTAAGCAGTATCGTGACTGCTCTTCTTCTAAGATGGATGTACCTGTGCTCTGGGCAGCCCACAGTACATTCAAGACCCTTTACAAACCACATGGTGAATTCTAATCACAAAACTTTTCCTTAGCAGTCCAACATATAATATTCCAGGCTATTGGAGCTCTTTATAATAATTGTGTGGTTGTTGTCATTAGGTGTACTTGACAGTGATTCATAGCAATCCTATAGACATCAGATTGACACCTTGTCCTATTCTGTGCCATACTCATGATCTTGGCCTATCGTTACAGTCACTGTGTCCATCCATCCCTTTGGGGGTAATCTTCATCTTTCCCCTATGAAACTTTTTTCTAAGGACTGGACCCTCCAAGAATGTCAAATGAAGTTTCAACAACCCCGCCTCCAAGGAGGGCTCTGGTTGTACTTTCTCCAAGACAGACTTACTTGTTCTTTTATAAGTCTCCAGTATATTCAGTACTCTTTTCTAACAATTCAAAGGCATCAATTCTTCTGTCATCATTACTCATTGGTCAATTTTTAGATGCATGCAAAACAAATGATGATAGCATATCTTAGTCTTTAAACTCAGGTCATTGCTCCATGGCACTTTGGAAAGGTCCTTGACAGCAGATTTCCAAAATGCAACATATCTTTTGATTTCTTCACTGCTCTTTCCGTGGATATTGATTGTGGATCCAAGTAAAATGAAGTTTTTCTTTTCTCCATCTATCATGATATTTCATATTTGTCTGATGTGAGGATTTTTGTTTTCTTGATATTGAGATGCGATCCATATTGAAGACTGTAGTCGTTAATCTTCTGCAGCAAGTGCTTCAAGTCTTCTTCACTTTCTGAAAAAAAGGTTGTGCTATGTACATAATGCAGGTCATCGACTTTAATCCTGATGGTACATTCTTTTTCATAAATTCAGCTTCTCAAATTATTTGTTTAGCATATATACTGAATATTAGAATACATATTATGATATTTAGGAAAAGCGTGGCATTTTGTTTGTGCTAACTTTGTCTTACTCTCATTGCCATCAAGTCAAATCTGAATCAAAGCAACTCTCCATCACATTTCTGAGACTATAAATCATTCAAAGGGAGGTTTCTCCTTTTTCTTTTTTTTTTCCTTCCTTCCCTTTTTCAATCATCAGTCTTGAGGCATTTTGGTTGGCACCAGCACTGCCTAATTTCATCTCAACTCATCGCAACCTATGTAAAACAGCTATGAAGCGTGATGTGTCCTCAGTCAGTCTCACTGACTCAGATACACCAACCCCATTGTCCTAATTATGGTATCAATCCATCTCATGAGGGGTCTTCCATTTCTACTCTGTCTTTCCACCCTTCTGAGCATGTTGTCTTTCTCCAAGGATTGGTTCCTCCTGGCCACATGCTCAAAGTATGTGAGACTAAGCTTCAATATCCTAGCCTTCAAAGAGAAACTTGGTTTAACCTCTCCAAGACAGACCTATTTGTTTTCTTGGTGATCCATGGTAAGTTCAAGACTCTTCTCCAGCATCACAACTCAAAGACGTCAATTCTTCTTCTATCATCCTTAGTCTTTTGTAGCTCTCTGATGCATAGCAATTAATTGCAAAGAGCACGGCCTGGATCAGGCGTACCTTAGTCTCTAGACTGATGTTGTTTCTCAGTATTCTGGAAAGTTCCCTGACAGATTTTCCCAATGTCAGTATTCTTTTGATTTCCTGACTTCTGGTGCCAACAGTGTTGATTGTGGAGGCAAGCAAGCTGTAACTATGAATAACCTCAGTTTCTTCTCCATCCATCATGGTGCTGCCAATTGGCCCAGTGGTGAGAATCTCTGTCTTCTTAATGTGGAGCTTCAATTCATATTGAAGGTTGCAGTCCTTGACCTTGTGCAACAAGCACTTAAGGTTCTCCTCAGTTTCAGCAAGCAAGGTTGTGTTATCTGCATAATGTAAGTTTTGATAAGTCTTCCCAATTTCTATAGCTTTTATAAATATACCATATTTTGCATCAGGAGAAAATAATTTAATAACCTCAACTTAGAAAAAAAACAGAGTTGCCCTGAAACTTGCCACTAAAATTCTACAAAGTTATAAATTTTTTAAAAAATTTTCAGTTAATTTTATTCAAGTCTGATTATTTGCAAACAGTATAATTCATTTTTAAACTCCTGAATAATTAGTAAAGAAAATATATTTTATCACATTTAATTTTTTTCTTACCTTTATAGGTATTTTTGCTGATTATAATTACCCTTTGAAGTGATGAGATAGTAATCACTTGTCTATTTTATACCTATTATGAAATAATAATCATGCATAACATTTTTTGAATGCTGAAATGGGTGGAACATTGTTCTAACCACTTCATTTGTGCTTACTTATTCAAACACTAAACAAATTCCAGAATCTAGAAAATGAGTATTTTCATTTTACAAACAGTAAATTAAGGCACAAAGCAGTTAACTAAATGTTCTGTGTAAAATAACTATAAGAAGTTAAGTTGAAAGAGATAAGTTTAAATATGTTTTGCAGGATAAGATTATAATTATATTTTTAAAATTTTATAAAACTCACTATACCTCAAGCATAGAGAGCCCTGGTTGTCTAGTGACAAAGGCTCATGGTTCAAACCCACCAGCTGCTCCGTGGGAGAAAAATGAGCAAAGTCCTTCCATGTGATTCTCATCCCTTTAAAACCTCTGGAGAGTTAAATACAAATCAGTACCAACTGAGGTTCTGTGACCAAGGTAATGAATTTCATACCTCAAGAGTCTTGAAAGAGGAGTTTCCCCACCAAATTGTGATTTTAATGAAAGTTTACAACAAGATTGGGTTTCATCCTTAATTCTCGATCATTTTCATCCTTTTTATTCCCTTTCTCCTCCTCAGAACACTTTGCAATACACCTTTTGTCATACATATGATTCCTAATCATACATTTCTTTTAGACAGTAATTCTCCTCATCTGTTCCAATATAGTGTTCATTATCTATCTGCTCTTTGTCTATTCTCCCTTTGTCATTGTCCTTTGTCTATTCTTAGATTGCTGTGAGGGGGTTATAACGGCAGTGTTATTTGGTATTTGTACTTTTGTGACATCCTCATGTCTTCCATGCTCCCCCATGTCATCCAGTGATCTACAAGTTCATTGTTTTTCAGTGCTTCATAATATTCCATAGTGTGAATGTATCAGAGTTTTTCTATCCATTTGATTATTGATGTCACTTGGGCTGCTTCTAATCTCTTTGTTATTGTGAATAATGCAGAAATAAACACAAGCTTGCATGCACTTGGTTAAATAGTGGTTCTGCTTTCTTTAGGGTATATTCCCAGTAGTGGAATTGCTGCGTTAAATGGTATTTCTATTCCTAACTTTTTGAGAAGCCGTCAGACTGTTTTTCATAGTGTTTGCACCATTTTACACTCCCACCAGCAATGAATAACAGTTCCAATCTCTTCATAACCATGCTAGCATTTGTTGCTTGCTGTCCTGTTGAACTTTGTTATTGTTGCTGGGGTGTTTGTAAGAGCTTTTGTGTTAGCAGTTGTAGAGTCTGACCATGACTCACAGTGATTCAGCACAACAGTATAAACACCTCCTGGTTCTATACTATTTACTTAGTCAGTTGAGGATTATATTGTTGTGATCTATAAGGCTTTCAAAGGTTGATTAATCAGAGTAGACTTCAAGGCTTTTCTTCCTAATTGTCTTAGTCTGGAAACTATCCTGGAATACTGGCATCTGTTTAGCATGAGAACAGCCATCAAGCTTCCACTGATTGACAAACAAGTACTTCAGAATAATTGCACAGGCCTCCTAGAAAACATTATTTTACTATATCAGATCGACTACATCTGTGGAAGGAACCGCTGGAGAAGCTCAATAACAGCTGTGAAAACTAGGCCAGGGGCTGATTGTGGAACAGACCACCAATTACTCATATGCAA
>NW_006399894.1:7021364-7041438 GCF_000299155.1 Elephantulus edwardii
AGAGGGACATCATGCTTGGGAGGGTGGAGGGACAGCGAAGGAGGGGAAGACCCTCTATGAGATGGATTGATTCGGTGACTGGGGTAATCGGGATGGGTGTGTCAGAGGCAGTGTGGTTGGCGCAGGATAGAGAAGGGTTTAGGGCTATTGTGCATAGGGTTGCTATGAGTCGCAAACGACTCGACGGCACATAACAACACCAACATCACCAGTATTTAAAGCTTTATCATGTTTAAGTTGCTAGATTACTGTCTGTTGCATACCAGCATTATACTAACAAGTAAATATTTGTGTATTTGAAATGGAATTCATTAATAAATTGAATGAACAAGTAGAATACTATTCTTCGTAAAAGTCTATTTTTACTGTACTTATTTCTAAGCAGATATTATATGTTTCTTAGACATTATTCTATATGGTGATTCTCATGGATTTCAGAACTGTCACTCACAATTATACAACAAAATAATTAAAACAAACACTACCAATAAAATACCCCAGATAATTTTGATAATTACTTTTAGCTAATTTGCAATTTTATTTGTTTAATCAAGAATTTAAATCCCAGGTAAGGATTGAAAGAGCTTTCAGGAGATTTGTGAGTGTGAATTTCTAAGACTATAATTCAGGACATTTATTGAGGCTCTAGGGATTTTAACTAATTATTAATACATTGACATCTATGGTATAAACTACCATATCAATTTTATGGATAATTTGACATTTTGGGATAATTAGGAATTGACTATGTATAGAACTGTGCTTTAAAAAATAAAATTAGTCATTTTGTAATTTCAAAATGTGCACCTATTCTTAATTTCAAAAATGAAAGAATTATAAAATTGTTTCCAATTACTGAAACACAGTACAAAGAGCAGATCAATAACTGCTGAAGTTGTAGGGAACCAGTCACTGAACTCAAGTGATCAAAATAATGATTAATTTCTAAGGTGCAAATATCAAAATTAATAAAACTTTTTTCATATCTAAAAATTTTATTTATCTTGAAATATTTTACTTCTACATGAAAATCAAATGATTGCCAGGCCACTATTTCAAATTTTTTCTTTAAGTTAGTAGCAGTTGGCAGTTATTGGAACAGGCTATCAGTTAAGCTGATCATCATCTCCTTAAGCTAGCACAGCCTTGTATGCATGGACACTGGCTTTCTGTTGTTAGTATCTTTGCTTTGTAGTTCATTAAATATTTTTAATAGCATCATAGTTTTCAGGATAGATTTCACTTGGAGCAAGAGTAACTACACAAGTGTCTCTGGGTAAATTTTCTTAAACACACACACACACACACACACACACACACACACAGTTGGCAAGCAAAGAAAAAAATAATTTGTGATATGGAGCCATACTTCCTTCTAGCACCTTTGCACAAACTCATAATAAGACCAGTGAGACTCAAGCAAGGGTCAGATGTTCTTGTGTGTCTACATTAGCAAGGCACACTGGATAATACAATTCATGCACTTTGTGATATATAGTGTTCTGTCTCCCAACTCTCTGAATTATTACAGTTTTAGGAAACTGAACAAATGTGTTTTAGATAAAAAATGATAGTCCCTTAACTTGGTGGGGAAAAAAAGAAAAAGGAAAGATAGTGAAGCCTGATACGGTGGCACATTAATCACCATAACTATTGAAACAGAAAACAATGACAATGTAATCTCTACAGAGCACATTTATATACAGTTCATCCTCTCTGTGTCAACTCCATGAATCTGGTAGTATTGTTCAGTAATACTTACACATGCCCCTTGCTAGAAATGCTGACCAAATGTTTATATAATTTCATACACATGTCATAAAATTGAATAACATTTTATGTAGCTTCTCAGTTCATAAGTTCCAAACTAAGAGAGGTTTTAAGTAAAATATATAAGGAAAAGTCTTAAACCTCAGTTAAATATAATATTGAAAAAGTATAGGATTTTAGAATTTCAGCTGACACTTGAAAACATTTAACATAAACTGGTATGGTGACTTTGTAAGTTCGCTACTGAGATTGTTTGTATAAAAGGAATTTTCTCTTAAGGCTAAATCAAAAGTTCTGCTATTTTCACTACGTTGGACAAGTTTAATGGGAAAATTTACATCTTGCCATAAACTACAGAAAGGTTAAAACATTCATCCTTATCAGTAATAGAAAACAAACGTGTTTCCATTTTCTTTTTTAGTTATAACCAGCAGTATAATTTTGACACTCATGAACCTTCTTCCCACATCCATGTATTCTTAAAATTATTTGGAAATTTCCCATTATGAGAGCTGTGATGGCTAAAATGACTAAGTAAATAAAATATCATGTCAGTTGCACAAGGTTGATGCTACAACTTGTCATATAAGGCAGTCCTTATTTAGTGTGCTGACACCTTTCATTATAGCAAATGTCCATGGCCATCAGGCATCTCCGTGACCCAAATGTTACAATGTGATTTTTATTTTAGAACCAGATTTCCTCAGAATGGAAGAGTAAATGTAATCTATATTCACTCAGCATAACAAATACACATATATATGACTGCTTCCAATGCTTCATTAAAGATATCTGTAGAAAATGAAAACTAATTTGTGCTAACACTGTGATGTAAACTTTATTTCAATAAAAAGTCCATTTTATTCATGTTGACCTTAATCAGAGCATAAATAACTCTACATTAAGACACAGAATATCATAAATTAATAATAATAAACTGGCATTCCATAACCTAATACATTTGTTAAAGAATGACCTACACAAAGTTTTTGCTATAAATAAGCTATGTATTTTCCCCTCTATGTTTTTCCAGAGACATCAATTCTTTTTTCATTTTTCTTAATCACCGTCCAAGTTTCACATGGTTATGAGGTAAATCGTACTCATATACCTTGGATTGAATCTGTTGGACATAAATTTCAAAGTGAAAAATTTACCCATTACAATATCCAGTATGATTTCTTAACTTCTGATTCCACAGCATTAATTGTGCATTCAAGTAAAATGCAATCTTTGATAACTTCACTATTTTTTCTACTTAATCATTTTATTGTTTACTGGTCCATTTTATTGTTTACTGGAACATTTTTGTTTTCTTCATGTGTAGATTAAGCCGTACTGAAGATTGTTGTTGTTGTTGATTGACTTCGAGTTGCGTACAACTAACAGCGACACTATGAACGAAAGGCCTGAAGCCCCTCTAAAATTATTGACATTTATCAAAGCTCATAGCATTTCTGGAGCTATGTTGTTTAGGAAGTGGATGCCACTCCTGCTGAAGGTTGGAGTCTTTAATTTCATCATAAAGTAGACCAGATTAATATGATGCCAGGAGAAGCATAATAATCTATCTAATGCTATAACCTGATCCAAGTATAGGTTGTGCAAAAGGAGCAGGGGAGCACTGTATGGTGTGGAACTGGGAAGGGAGCATGTCAGGGTTGTATTCTTTCTCCATACCTGTTCAATCTATATGCTGAGCAAATTATCTGAGAAACTGAACTATATGAAGAGGAATGTGACATCAAGATTGGAGGGAGACTCATCAATAATCTGCATTATGCAGATGACCTGACATTACATAATGAAAATGAGGAGGACTTGAAGCAAATTGATGCAGAAAATCAAAGAATGCAGCCTTCTCTATGGATTGTGTCTCAATATCAAGAAAACAAAAATTCTTACCACTGGGCACTGGATGAAGAGGAGATTGAAATGACCAACAGCTTCATCTTGCTTGAATCCACAATTAACACCCTTGATATGAGTAGTCAGGAAATTATATGCATTGCACTAGGAAAATCTGCAGTTAAAGGACTTTCCAAATTATTGAGGAGTAGTGATGTCTGTTTGAAGACTAAGACACACACACATCTGATTCAGGCCATAGTCTTTCTGATTACTAGCTATACTCTCTGAGCCCTGGACAATGAATAAGGATAACAGAAAAATAATTGATGCCTTTGAGCTATGATGTTGGTTAAGAGTACTGAATATCCCATGGACTGCCAAGAGAACAAACAGGTAACTTGGAGACAGTGTAGATGGAGTGCCCTTTGGAGGCAAGAATGATGAGGCTTGACCTCACAAACTTTGGACATATTGCTAGGAGGTGTTTTTCGTTGGAGAGGGACATGATGTTAGGAAGAGTGGTGGGTCGGTGAAGGAGAGGAAGACCCTCAACCAAGTGGACTGACACGGTGACTGCTGCAATGGGCTCTTGGGTATCAGAAAGTGTGAGGATAGCACAGGACAGGACGGGGTTCAGATCTTTTGTTCATAGGGTTGTTATGAGTCATACTCGACTTAACGGCACCTAACGACAACAACAACAACAATTTTATCTAATATTAGGGATTCTGGTAGCCCCGTGAGAAGATGCCATGCTGCAATCCCAAAGGCATGTAGTTTGAATTCTCCAGCTGCTCCATAGGAGTAGGATGGGGAATTTCCTCCTTTGCAATTACTGCCTCTGAAAATCTGAAAACCCACATGTAGGTCAGCTATGGGTTGGTTCTAACTAAATGGTACACAAGAACAACAGGTTATAAACAGTTACAGTTCCCTCATCTCCACAATCAACCTCTTGTCACCAGCAGTTAGGAAATCAAAAGGCAAATTGCATTACATAAATCTGCTGTCAGGGACCTTTATAGAATACTGAGAAACAACAATATCAGTCTAGGACTAAAGTACACCTGATCTAGTCCACAGTCTTTGCAATTACTTGCTATCCATCAGAGAGCTAGATAATGATTAAGGATGATAGAAGAATTGATGCCTTTGAGTTGTGATGCTGGAGAAGAGTCTTGAACAAACCCTAAATCATAAAAAAAAACAACCAACAATAGGTCTGTCTGTGGAGGCTGAAACCAAGTTTTTCCTTAGGAATTTGAAGCTCCATCTCATATACTTTGGGCATGTGGCCAGGAGGAACTGATCCTTGGAGAAGGACACCATGCTCAGAAAAGTGGACGGACAGTACAGGAGAAGAAGACCCCTATGAGATGGATTGATATGGTAACTAGGGCAATGAGGGGAAGGTTTATTCCAGTCAATGAGACTGGTTCAGGTGAGGGCAGGCTTCAGAGCTACAGTACATAGGGTTGCTATGCCTCACAGGGAACTTGACAGCACTTAACAATAACAACAACATTTAATATAGTTTAAAAACGCAAGTCCAAGTGATTTTTCAAAGTTTCATACTGCAAGATGTAGAATTGTAATTTTTGAATGCTAGTCCAGTGTTATTTTTCTATGTTGCATGATTATTTCAATTTGTGTTGTCAAAAGATGGTTGTTTAAAATGGATGTCTTAGCTATTGTCTTTGACTTCTGCTACATTGATGGGTGAGAACATGTAGATGAGTTGTGTGAAATACTAATGAGAATATAAATCATTCTTGCTATCCCCCTAGACTTAAGTTGTGCAGGTTTAAAGAAAAAAAAAATAGAACTCATGCCATTAGCAAGAAAAAAGAAGCAGAGAGTAAAGTGTGAGCCCACTTGGATGAGAGATTCCCAAATGAGACAGTATGATACCTAGACCAGAGTAGTAGCAACTAGAGACAAGGGCCTCCACTTTAGTTTAGGTCTAGAGGTTGGAGGTAGACGTTTGGAGAATTTAATAATCGGCAGGATTAAAAGAGTTGTGTTACATTGACCCAGGACTCTGAAGTTGAGGCCAGAGGACTAGCCAGCATACCTAAGAAGCTGTACTGACTGAAGTATTATATCTTGTGTCTAATCCATTTACTTCTCTACTAAACCTTGTAATCATGAGTGTAGTCTGTGATTTTTGTGTGATCATTTTAATAGATTAGTTGACCAAGTATCAGAGCAGTGAGAGCCCTGATACTGATTACTGAGAGTAGAATTCAACAAAAGTAGGTATAGTGGGGATGGAAGAATTTTTATCTCATGGAAAATCCTTTTGGATTGTTGATGTTGTGTATGGGGACACTTCCCCTTGTTTCACGAGAAGGATTAGTTAGTAGAGGCCAGAAGCCACCACCCATGCACCAGCTATCGTCTATTTATAGGATAAAAAAAGAGCATACACTTGCATTTAGTTATTCTACTCTCACTGATGCTGGAACACTCAACTGTGTTTAAATGATCATTTGGAAAATTAGTTTAAAAGGTATGTACTATTTTCACTCCCAAGAGGAGTTAGAAACACTTCTTTGAAATTTTAGAAACAAATATTATTTGAGTAGAAATGTACTCACATAAACTTTGAAACTTCTATCTCAGTCTTAACAACTTTTTAAAAGATTGTCTATATTCAGTAACTTTATTTATGTTGTTATTAACGTAATGCACATTTCTAACTTAATCAGTACCTATTATTTCAATATGATTTAAAATCTTGTTTAGAGTTTTTTACATTATTAAAGAAAGACTGAAAAAAAAGAACCAGATGACTTAAAAAATTCCACATGCATATATAAACTTAAAGCCATATTCCCAATCTATGTTTGTGCATGCATATTGAATTCATTGCTTAATTTGAAGCACTTCAAGTAGCTTTAATTATCCTGTGATTTAATTAATAGTGTCATTGATTTTCTTTCCCAGGCAAGAAGTAGAAGGCACAAAATTATCAAATATTTCACAGAAGTGGAATAAAATAAAAATCTTATTTCTCTCTGATATTACAGATGTGCCTCTCAATTTGAAGATCTCACAAGTAGTCTTCCTGTGTCTAGTAGAAATCAATAAAACACAAAAAAGGTTTAAATTTGTCTTCTCTAGTATTTCATGCCATTCATCACATAAGTAACATAAACTTTGTGATGTGTTTGCAGACTTTGTAGTCAACATTTTTCTCATTACACATTTCTCTTCTGTGAGGATTAGTACAGGTTCTACCTCCTTCTCATTCACTACCTAATAAAAGGGTGATTTTATTGGGAAATTTTAAACTAGAGTTGAATAAAAGTATTTCCTTGTAAGAATCATTTTCTAACTATGACACTAAAGAGCTTTCTAAAGCTATCAAAACTCCAATTCCATTGTTGTTGTTATAGTTATATATTATCAAGTCACTTGCGATTCATAGCAGCCCTATGTACAACAGCTCTGAAGCCTGCTCTATCCTGAGCCAACCTTATCATCTCTGACATGCTTACCCCTATTCACTGAGTCAAACCATCTCACCAAGGGTCTTCTTCTAATGTGCTGTCCCTCCATCCTCCCAAGCATGAGGTCCCTCTCCTAGGACTGGTCTCTCACTGCAACCTGCCCAAAGTATTCAGAATCCTTGCCTCCAAGGAGCAGCCTGGTTTCATACTCTCTAGGCTGAACCTGTTTGTTCTCTTAGCAGTCCATGGTATATGCAATATTCTTCTCCAGGATGACAGCTCAAAGGCTTCAATTCTCCTTCTATCATCCCTAGTCATTGTCCAGCTTTCTGATGCATAGCAAGTGATTGGAAAGACTATGACCTAAAATTCCACTGTAAAAAAGTAGTTATTATTTTCAAGGGCATATTTAAAGACAAAAGTCACATCATAAAGGAAAGGGGTTCTACAATATTATACATAAATATCTAAAACAAACAAAAAAATCAAACTGACTGTCCATGATTCTGATTAATGAGGTGGTCTAATGGTAAGAAGCAGTGTTGCAATCCCAAGCACAGACATGAGCTGTTCTGTGGGAGGATGGGCACTCTCCTCCCTTGTGATTTACTGCCTCTGAAAATTCACTGGAGGTTCACCTAGTATTTGGTTCTGTCTCAAAAGCACCCAGTAAAAACATCATTATAGGAGAAGGCCTCACCTTTCTCTCAGATGGTGTATTTGAATCAAGAACTTTTCCGTTAGAAGATCGGCACATAACACATACACTACACTACCAGGTTTCCTTAAGGTCTCCTTAACATCTACTCAAGTAGGGTTGCAAGGAGAGGAAATAGACTCAGTGGCAATGAAATTAGACTCCATGTGTGTTGCTTCCATTTGTACTTACTTGGAACTTGTTGCTCCAGTCACTTTTAGAGGTAGTAAATTATACAGGAGATTGGTCTTCTTTCTCTCTTGGTGGATTCTAACTGCCAGAGAGATACCACCTTTGTATTAGTTGTTGTTGTTGTACGTGCCCTTGAGTCGCTTGCGACTCACAGCAACCCTATGTACAAGAGCCCTAAATGCTGCTCTATCCTGTGCCAAACTTGCTGTCTCAAACAAATTCATTCTCACCACCCCAATCATAGAATCGATCCATCTCATCAAGGGTCTTCCTCTCATGTGCTGTCCCTCCACTCTCCCAAACATGATGTCCCTCTCCAAGGACCAGTCCCTCCTTGCAACATGGTCAAAGTGTTAGCAGCAAAAAAATAATACTGAGTACACCACTGGAGCTACCTACTTAATGTATTGTTTTTGTTGTTATATGCCGTCGAGTCGCCTGTGACTCACAGAGATCTATGTACAACAGCCCTAAACCCTGCTCTGTCCTGTGACAGTCTGTCTCCAACATACCCATAACTCCAGTCACTGAATCAATCCACCTCATAGAGGGTTTTCCTCTCTGCGCTGTCCCTCCACCCTCCCAAGCATGAGGTCCTCTCCAAGAACTGGTCCCTCATTGCAACATGTCTAAAGTATGTCAGATGAATCTTCAGAATCCTTACCTACAAGGGTCAGCCTGATTTAACCCTCTCCAGGATGAACCTGTTCATTTTCTTAGCGCTCCAGGACATATTCAATACTTTTCTCTAGCACCACATTTCAAAGGCATCAATTCTCCTTCTATCCTCCCTAGTCATAGTCCAGCTCTCTGAAGCATAGAATGTGATTGCAAAGACCATGGTCTGTATCAGGTGCATCTTAGTCTCCGCAGTGACACCACTGCTCTTCAGTACTTTGGAGAGATCCCTAACAACATACTTTCCCATCACAATATGTCTTTTAATTTCCTGGAGACAAGTGCCAAGAGTGTTGACTGTGGAGCTAAGCAAACTAAAGCTGTGAACAATCTCAATCTCTTCACCATCCATCCTGATGCTGCCAATTGGCCAAGTGGTGAGAATCTTTGTTTTCTTGATATTGAGCCTCAATCCATATTGAAGGTTGCAGTCCTTGACCTTCTGCAGCAAGTGCTTCAGGTCCTCCTCAGTCTCAGTAAGCAGAGTTGTATCATCTGCATAATGCAGATAATTGATGAATCTTCCACCAACCCTGATGCCACACTTTCCCTCATACAGCCTAGCCTCCAGGATAATCTGTTCTGCATATAGGTTGTAAAGGTATGGGAATAGGACTTGCCTGACATATACCCTTCCCAATTTTGAACTATGCAGTGTTTCTTTGCTCTCTTCTGATGATTGTCTTCAAGTCCAAGTCTAGGTTTTACATTAACACAGTCAAGAGTTCTAGGATTTCCATTCTTCTCAGAGTCAGACACAGTTTGCTATAATCCACAAAGTCAAATGCCTTTGCATAATCAATGAAGCACAGATAGACATTCCTCTGGTACTCTCTACTTTCAGGTAAGATCCATCTAACATTAGCTACTATATCCCTAGTACCAGTCCCCTTCTAAACCCAGACTAGATCTCTGACAGTTCATAGAGTAGTTAGCATAATAATAACCTGGAAATATCTGGAAAGTGCCTGCTTTATTTAACCTTGTGTTTCCTTAATTCATTTGAGCATTCGTTCTTTAAAAAAAACAAATTTACCGATCACACATTATGCTTATTTATATCCTTATAAAACTAAATTTAAAGATGTAAATAATAGATTGCACATATATAGTGATTTAAACTTGATTATTATTATAAATCATTTTCTAGAAAGATGCTCTCATGTCTTGTCACAAAAGAAACTTGGGTGGGGGAAGTACTACATTTGAACTCTCAGTTGAAAATATTCTAATAATAAAAAAGAAAATCAAAGCATACTATCAAAATCTTCAATCATCAAACACTCTGATCCTAAAAATATTCTCATATAATAAATGATGGCAAATTTCACCATGAGTAAACTTAAAAGAAAAAAGATACTTCTAATCTATCTGAAAATGTTAAAAAAAAAAAAAAACATAAAACGCAACAACCTAAAAACCACTGAACTTCTGCATTGTTAACAAACCAGGTTAGTTATCTAAATACCACGTATACCATAACATTGCTTATCCATAACTAAATATCACAGAGCTGTAGAAATATAACTATCTGTTGCAAGTAACAAACAAAAAATCCTTCAGGCTACTAGGATGATATGAAGCTCGACTCTGAAAAAAACCATGATGTCAAGAAAATATCATTACTGAACTGATTGAAATGATTCATTTAAAAATAGCTGGATTTCCTTTCCATTATTCATCATGCAAAGCAGCAACATAGACAAATACTATAATCATGCATATACACATGATATGTGGCTATAAATCACACGGTTAGATAAGTTAGAAGCTGCAAAATGTTCTACATTCTTCTTGATGAATTTTCCCCAAACTCCAGTCGAAAAGACACAGACACATAGATCTTTGGTCCTAATATACTCCTCTTTCAATGCTATCTGAGTTTCTTTCTTTGTATGCTGAAGAACACTTGACATTTAAAAGCAGATAACAGTGTCTGCTGGTGGCACAGGATAGCTTCTCTTTTTCACAAGCAGGAGAAACACAGATTGGTATCAGCACTCAATTGTCTTTGAAACAGCAATGAGGATAAAAAAGAAAATACACAGTTTTTTGTGTGTGTTTTTTTTTCTTTCACACAACCTAAGAAGACCTGATAAAGAGAACTTTCATTTTGCTCTTCCCTTCCCAGAGAGGAGTATTCCATTTGGAGAGGATTAACAGAGGCAAATTCCTCAAAAAGACTACAAGTTGCTTTCTTAAGCAAACTTTACCCAATATTAGAATATTATGCTGTCTTACCTCTGCTCTGTGATACCTGAAGGAACTAATAATGGTGGCCACTGTTAGATGCCAGTTAGGACATTACAATTCACAGTAGCCCTTTGAACAACAGAATAAACCCCTGTCCTGTCATGAGACATTGTCACAATTACTGGTGTACTTCAGATCACTGCTGCAGCCATGGTGTCAGTCGGCCTTGTTGAGGTTTTTCTTGTGGGTTTTTTTGTGTTGTTGTTTTTTCTCTGTCTACTATACCTTCCACTTGGCCAAGTGACTGGAAGAGATCTATATTTGTTCTCATTCCAAAGAAGGGCGACCCAAAAGAGTGCAGAAACTACAAAACGATATCATTGATTTCACATGCAAGCAAGATTCTACTGAAGATTATCCAAAAATGTCTGGAACAGCACATCAGCAGAGAACTGCCAGAAGTCCAGGCTGGGTTTAGAAGGAGTCGTGGTACTAGGGATATTGTAACTGATGTTAGATGGATCTTAGCTGAAAGCAGGGAATATCAGAAGAACTTATATCTGTGTTTCATTGACTATGCAAAGGCGTTTGACTGTGTGGATCATAACAAACTGGGGCTGACGCTGAGAAGAATGGGAATCCCAGAATAGTCAGAATATTTAATCATGCTAATGCATAACCTACACTTGGACCAAGAAGCAGTCATCAGAACAGAGCAGGGTAACACTGAATGGTTCAAAATTGGGAAGAGTGTACTTCAGGGATGTGTCCTATCTCCATACCTTTTCAATCTCTATGTAGAGCAGATTATCCGAGAGGCTGGGCTCTATGAGGAGAAGTGTGCATTATGCAGATGACACAACCCTGCCTGCTGAAATTGAGGAAGACCTCATGCACTTGCTGCAGAGGGTCAAGTACTGCAACCTGGAGTATGGACTAAGACTCAATGTCAAGAAGACAAAGATTCTCACCACTGGGACAACAGGCAGCATAAGGATGGATGGCAAAGAGATTGAGATTATTAACAGCTTCAGTTTGCTCGGATCCACAGTCAACACTCTTGGTACCAGTAGCCAGGAAATCAAAATACGTATTGCGATGGGAAAGTCTGCTGTTAGGGACCTCTCTAAAGTACTCAAAAGCAAAGGTGTCTCTCTGGAGACTAAGGTGTGCCTGATACAGGCCATCATCTTTACAATCACTTGTTATTCATCAGACAGTTGAAAAACGACTTGGGAGGATAGAAGTAGAATTGATGCCTTTGAGCTGTGGTGCTGGAGAAGAGTATTGACTGTATCATGGACTGCCAAGAAAACAGATTCATCCTAGAGAGGATTAAACCGGGCTACTCCTTGGAAGCAAGGATTCTGGGGCTTCATCTGACATACTTTGGACATGTTGTAAGGAGGTACAGGTTCTTGGAGAGGCACATCATGTTTGGGAGGGTGGAGGGACAGCGCAGGAGGGGAAAACCCTCAACGAGGTGGATTGATTCAGTGACTGGGGTAATCGGGATGAGAGTGTCAAAGACAATGCGATTGGCACAGGATAGAGCAGGGTTTAGGGCTGTTGTACATAGGGTCACTGTGAGTCACAAATGACTCGATGGCACATAACAACAACAACAACTATAGCTTCATGATTTCTTTCTTTTTTTTCTTTCTAGATATTGCCCATTCCCACTACCCCCTAGCCATCCCATGTCCAAAGTACATTACATAAATTTCATCATTTTTGGTTCTAAGGATCATTCTGGAGACATTTGCTGTTGTTGTTGGGATTTGTTTATTTTTTTTTCAGACTTCCCTTTGGCTTTTTTAAAATTTTCCATTCATTCATTGTTAAACTTTGCTCCCCGTCCACTCTTCTCCCCCAATTCACTCTTCTCTTTGAAAAGGAAAAGGAAAATTCTTTCATTGTTATACAATCCCTCCCCGCAAGTCCACCCTACTCTGCAGCCTTTATTCTGGACTCTTGTCAAGACAATACCCAGCCATATATACCTTTTTAACAGCTCTCTTCCTCTTCAATGCAGTATACATCATTTCCCCCCTCTTTCTCAGTCTTCCCTCAATCCTGATGTCAGTCCCATTTTACAACAGTGGCATTGTGCAATATTTGTCCTTCTGTTATTGAGATATTTCATGTCATAAAAGTGCTTAGGCCTGCTGTCAGGGACCTCTTCAGGGTACAAAAGCAAGGGTGTCACTCTAGAGACTTAGGTGCTCCTGATACAGGCCATAGTATTTGCAATCCCTTGCTATGCCTCACAGAGCTGGACAATGACCAGGGAGGACAGAAGGAGAATTGATGCCTTTGAGCTCTGGTGCTGGAGAAGAGTACTGAATATATCATGGACTGCTAAGAAAATGAACAAACTTGTCCTTCCTGTTGTTGTTGTTATGTGCCATCAAGTCACTTGCGACTCATAGTGACCTTATGTGCAAGAGCTCTAAACACCATTCTATCCTGTGACAACCTCACTGTCTCAAACACACTCATTTCCACCACTCCAGTCAAAGAATCGATCCATCTCGTTGAAGGTCTTCCTCTCCTGTGCCACCCCTCCACTCTGCCAAATATGATGTCCCTCTCCAAGGACCAGTCCTTCCTTGCAACATGACCAAAGTATGTCAGACGAAGCTTCAGAATCCTTGTCTCCAAAGAGCATTCTGGCTTCACCCTCTCCAGGACAGACCTGTTTGTTCTCCTAGCAGTCCATGGTATATTCAACACTCTTCTCTAGCACCACAGCTCAAAGGCATCAATTCCCTTTGTATCAAACCTATTTATTCACTGTCCAACTCCCCGATGCATAGCACATAATTGCAAAGACCATAGCCTGGATCAGGCCTACCTTTGTCTCCAGCCTGATGCAGTTGCTCTTCAGTACTCTTGAGAGGACTCTCACAGCTGACTTTCCTAATGCAATTCATCTCCTGATTTCCTGGCTGCTGGTACCAAGAGTGATGCCTGTGGAACCAAGTAAACTAAAACTGTTAACTATCTTAATCTCTTTACCATCCATACTGATGCTGCCCATTGGCCCAGTGGTAAGAATCTTTGTTTTCTTGATGTTGAGCTTCAATCCATATTGGAGGCTGCAGTCCTTGACCTTCTGCAGCAAGCACTTCAGGTCCTTCTCAGTTTCAGCAAGCAGGGTTATGTCATCCACATAACGCAGGCTGTTGATGACTCTTCCACTAATCCTGATGCCACATTCATCCTTGTACAGCCCAGCTTCCTGAATGATCTTTTCTGCATACATATTGAAAAGGTATGGAGACAAAATACATCCCTGGAGAGGGTTAAACCAGGCTGCTTTTTTGACGCAAGGATTCTGAGGCTTCGTCTGGCATACTTTGGACATGTTGCATGAAAGGACGGGTCCTTGGAGAGGGATGTCATGGGAGGGAGGGTGGAGGGATAAAGCAGGAGGGGATTGAGGTGAACTCTGTGAGGTGGATTGTTTCAGTGACTAGGGTACTCAGAGTGGGTGTATTGGAGGCAGTGTGATTGGCACAGGACAGAGCAGAAAGCAGAAACAAGATCCGTATCTCACACCATACACAAACATCAACTCAAGGTGAATCAGAGACCTGGGAGTAAAGCCCAAAACCATAAAGTTCATCACAGACAAACTGGGACCAAGCTTAAATGGCTTATTCTATGATATAAAGAGATTTCCAAATAGAGCCAGAAATGCTCAATCTGGAGAAGAGAAAATTAATGAATGAGACTTTCTAAAGATTAAGCCCCTGTGTTCATCAAAAACTTTTCAAACAGAGTGAAAAGAAAACCTACTGACTGGAAAAAATCATTCAGCTATTCAATTTCAGACAAAGGTCTTATATCCAAAGTCTACAGAATCCTACACAACCTCCACAGGGAAAAAAAGACTGATAATTTAATTACAGAATGGACAAAACACAGGGAAAGACTTCAGAGAGGAAGATAATCAGATGGTCAACAGGCACATGAATAAATGCTCAAAATCATTGACGATAAGAGAGATGCAAATCAAAACCACAAGGAGATACCATCTCAAACCAGTAGCAGTGGCAAAATTGAACATGTCAGCAAGTAATAAATGTTGGAGAGGACATGGTGAGAGAGGAAATGTTACACACTGTTGGTGGGATTGTAAACTGGTACAACCACTCTGGAAGGCAGTTTGATATTTCTTCAAAAAGCTGAAAATAGAAATTCCATATGACCCAGCTATTCCACTGCTTGGAATATATATAGCCAAGAGAATGAGAACTGAAGACAAACAGAGACTTGTACACCAATGTTCACAGCATCACTATTCACCACATCATGAACATGAAAACAGTCCAGATGCCCAACCACAATCAAATGCTTTGAAAAATTATGGTACTGTCACACGATAGAATACTGCACAACACACAGGAGCAATGATTTCATAAATTACTACTTGGGAGGAACTGGAGAGCATTATGCTAAGTGAACCTACTCAGTCCCATAAGGACAAACACTGCACAAGACCATTATTGTAGAATGTGTTTGAGGATCCAAGAGGGGGGGAAGGGTAAATGAAGGGCGGGTTGCTTAATCATAGGATTGCACAATTTGATGAGTGTAGTGATGGGTGGGTAAAGGAAAGAAGAAAGATCTGGTGTGAAAATCAATGTTTGTTATGGGCTTCTTCAATGAAAGTTAATATTTTCTTTATCTTTGATGAATTAGGAAGAGTCTGCAAACCCTTTAAAAAATCATTGTTGTTTGGAATTAGCATTAAATTTCCTTCTTAAGTATGGGTGTTTTGAGATTGTCCTGAGAAAGTTCTGGAAGATTGAGTACTCCACTATGATCCAAATACAACGTATGTTTTAACTTTTTTTCTACCTTAGCTGTCAGAACTTGCATTTTCTTCTTTGGCCTCTGAATATCCTAAGTTATTAAGTATATAAACTAGAAGAGACCACAGAGTTAATGATTGGCTATACTTCTTATCATCCAAATTTTTTTTCTCTAAAAGAAATATAGATACTATTTGTCATCCATCTGATCCAAACTCAGAATAACCCTATCAAATCCACTGACTTAAAGTTAATTTTGACTGTAGTAATTGTTCATTGGATTTCCAAGGCTCTAACTTGCAATGGAAGGAGACTACTTGTTCAAAATGACTTTTGGATTTGTGGAGTCTGTCTCTCAAGATGGTTTCTCTAGGGTAGATTACTGACTATGAGGAGTGGTGGGAGACAGTGTGTGTAATTCATGCTTGCTTATCCACAAAGGGATTTGCTATCTATCATTTCACAAGCAGATTGGCCAGTCTCAATAATATATTTTTAGCTAGTCTCACCAATAAATTCAGCAACTCTATCTAGCTATAGAGAATACGAATAGTTCCCCCACCAAAAGAGATGGAATTCTTCACCTAGCCAGAGAAGAGAGACCGTCTCTAAGCCAGTGAAATGTAGGATACACTTTAGGATGGCAGCAGCAGTGATAGCTGAACTGAAGAATTAGACGTGACTTTGCAGGGGAACGGGGTGGGGAGTCAAATTTGTTAGCCAGTCACAGAGAAGTCAATATTGCCAGGACTGAGAACTTGGGAACACTTAGAGCCATAAGGTTGGAGTGCCTGTGTGCACATTTTGGGAACTATATTGCCTGTGTTTTGTTATTAATCTGAATTATAACCTTTTAACTTCCCCAATATAGTTCTATGTGGTCTGTGAGCTATAACATCAGATTTTGGATCCATCCAAGAAGTAAAATTGAGGTTTTTTGTTTTTTGGTTTTTTTAATAATTTTTTATTTTTTATTTTTACAGAGGTTGGAGGCATGAGAGCATGGGGATCATGTGTGACCTCATAGGACCTGGTTTTGTGTTACTGATGCTGTGGGTGGGCATAGTTTCTCCCTGTGATGTTGGTGAAGGTCAGATATGGCATTTCCCACATGGCTCTTATTCTTTTTACTGGATTCTAACTGCTGATGGTTTGGGTTAGCTCCCTATGAGATAGCACACTATAGCACCAGGGATTCTTAGGAATTGATAGGGTCCTAGAATGGAAAGGCCCTAGAGTTTCCAAGGCTATAAATCTTTATAGAAGCAGATTGCTAAATTTTTCTCAGGTAAAGCAGCTAGCAAGATCAAATCACTGAACTTTCAGTTAACAGTCAAGTGTTTTAACCACTATGCCACAATCTTTCTTAAAAACAACAGAGAAAAGGTTGCAAGCACAAAAGCTAATTAAGAAATTTGTGAAGATTAGATAATTTACATAGAAATCTCAGGTATGGAGAGACTTAAATAGATGGAAATAAGAAGAGTAGATTTAAATTGAGAGTCTGATTTGAGAGACTGTTTGAACGCTCCTCTCCCTCTACAGACAACTGTTTAGCAAAATATAAAGAGTTCACTTCACCAGATTGTAAATGTCATATATACAGATTTGGGTGATAGAAATTCATCTTACCAAGGGTGATTTTTAAAAAAAATATTCCTGTTTCTTTCCTATTTAAAAGTTGCCCCATTATTCTTCTATAGTTTGCTAGACAATTCTCTTGTTTCAGTAAGGGTCTATGGGAATGTTTGATTGAGAATGATTGTGCAATGAATGACCTCAGGGAAAGCCCTTGGATTTAAAAGTCATGTTTTTATATTTGGGAGGAATATTCTTCTAAGTTACACAGCTCTCATCTTTCAATTTGCTGTACTGAGGTAATCTGAGTTTGTTGTGATGCTGAACCTTGTGCCATTGGGTTGTCATATGCCATAACGGTTGTCCACGGTGGACAGTGTTTAGGGGAGCTCCCAGTTTAAGACAGGTTTGGAAGTAGGAGTGGAACCTAATTCCTAAACAACACGCCTATGGAAACTCTATGAACTTAAAGAAATGATGATAGTCATAGAAAGTCTACATGTCTTTTGTTAATAGAGTCACTAAGAGTTGTGCTCCACTCAATGGCAACAAGCATATGTTGTTGTTGTTGTTGTTGTTGTTGTTATGTGCCGTCGAGTCGTTTGCGACTCATAGCGACCCTATGTACAACAGCCCTAAACCCGGCTCTATCCTGTGCCAATCTCATTGCCCCCGACACACCCATCCCGAGTACCCCAGTCACTGAATCAATCCACCTCATAGAGGGTCTTCCCCTCCTGCACTGTCCCCCTACTCTACCCAGCATGATGGCCCTCTCTAAAGACCTGTCTCTCCTTACAACATGTTCAAAGTATGCCAGACGAAGCCCCAGAATCCTTGCCTCCAAGGAGCAGCCTGGTTTAATCCTCTCTACTATGAATCTGTTTTCTTGGCCAGCACCACAGCTCAAAGGAGTCAATTTTCGTTCTATATATAATATATATAACAATGTATTATATATATAAAAAAATATTTTTTCTCTCCCTTCCCTTAAAACTACTAAAGTTACTTTTGTATATTCAAACCAGAAGTTTTGTGACTGACTGAGGTATTATTGTAAGCATTGTAAAAAAATGTATTCATGTTGAGATTTTATTTATTATTGTCAAAGTTGGTCATGACAAATATAAGTTTTATTTTTAACTTATGTGAACATTTGTTGGATTTGTTTTGCACATTTTTCCATTTCTGTTTTACTAGTACTCCTTTTATTTTCCTTTGATAAAATGTTCTCTCTCTCTTCCATTATTTAATGTTGTCATAAGGTCTCATGTTACCCTGCCCAATATGATCATATGACTCAGGCTTAATATGACAGATGCTGGTTCCAAGGAATGGGACACAACACAAGGAGTGGAAACCACAGGAGTTTTTTTTTTTTTTTTTTCTGATGATGAAGACCTGAAGAGTTAAGTAAGTCAGTCATGTTCTAGGACAAACTACATTGATGTGGGACCTATACAGTCACACAGAGCCCTAAAAGGACCCATCATGTATCTCAATGATTTTTCTATGTTAGATGGATCTTTGTGGAAAGCATAATATACCAGAGGAATGTCTATCTGTGTTTCATTGAGTATGCAAAAGCATTTAACTGTGTGGATCACAACAAACTGTAGCAAAAATCTGAGAATAGGTATCTTAGAAGACTTGATCGTGCTATGTACAACCTAAACTTGGATCAGGAAGCAGTCCTCAGAACAGAGCAAGGAAACACTGCAAGCTTCAAAATCAGGAAAGGAAGGCATATGCCAAGGATGTATCCTATTTGCATACCTTTTCAATCTATATGCAGAACAGATCAACTGGGAGGCTGGGCTTTATAAGAAGGAATGTCACATCAGGATAAGAGAAGACTAATCCACAATCTGCATTATGCAGATGATACAACCTTGCTTGCTGAAGCGGAGGAGGACCTGAGACATTTGCTGTGTAACATCAAGGACTGTAGCTTTCAATGTAAATTGAAGCCCATCATCAAGAAGATAAAGATTCTCACCACTGGGCCAATTGGCAGCATCATGATGATGAAGAGACTTATTGTTAACAACTTCAGTTTTCTTGGCTCAACAATCAACACTCTTGGTCTCAGTAGGAAGGAAATAAAAAAAAAAAACAAACAAACCAAACTGCATGGGGAAAATCTGTTGTCAGGAACCTCTCCAGAGTACTAAAGAGAAATTATGTCAGTCTGGAGACTAACATGTGCCTGGCTATGGTCTTTGCAGTTACTGACTGTGCTTCAGACAGCTAGACAATGACTTGGGATGATAGAAGGAGAATTAATGCCTTTGAGCTGTGGGGCTGGAGAAGAATACTGAATAGACTACAAACTCCTTTGAGAAGAAACAGGTTCATCCTAGAGAGGGTGAAACCAGGCTTCTCTTTAGAGGCAAGGACACTGAAGCTCTGTCTGACAAACTTTGGACATGTTACAAGGAGAGATCAATATATGGAGAGGCACATCATGCTTGAGAGGGTGGAGGGACAGTGCAAGAGAAGAGGAAGATCATGGAATAGATGGATTAACTCAGTGACGGGTTTAATGGGGTGGCCGGTTTGGAGAGAATGTGGTTGGCTAAGGATTACAGCAGGGTTTAGAACTGTTGCATATAGGGTCACACTCAACAGCAATTAACAATAACAATCAGTCTTGAAAGTTTTAGTAACTTTCTAACATGAGGCCTTTTCCCTTTTGAAATGGTCTGCAAATCATGATTCAATCACTATATTTCTGCTCTTTTTGGGACTTTGTTTACTATTCTTTTATTTCTATGAGTTAATATTGTTATACATCCTCCCTCCCCCCTCCCTTTTTTTTTTTTAAAAAATGGTTC
>NW_006399894.1:7041538-7095337 GCF_000299155.1 Elephantulus edwardii
CCTCCCTTTTTTTTTTTTTTGGTCTCTAAAGTCAGTCAAAGTAGATTTCTGACAAAAAGTCCTATCTGGTACCCTTGGATAGGCTTAAGAGTAAATGGCCAATCGTAATACAAAGATTGTCAATATTCTCACATCTTTTGACATATTCCTATCATGTTCCTTTGTGTCTTCCTCTCCTAGCTTCCTATAAACATTTCTTGGACATTCAGAATTTATTATTGGGGCGGTGTGCTGAATTAAACTATTTCCATCTAAACTCCCATAATACGTGTCAACATGGTTAGGACATGATTCTCAGAATTATATCATTATCCTCTATTTTGTGATTTGATATAATTACATCAGACATTTTAATTCCTAATTTCTATGACATAAATAAGGCAGGATTAGTGAGTGGCAGTTATGCTAATGAGTCAGTATCAGGTTTTATGTAGAGCCAGTTTCTTCTGGGATATAAAAAAGATTACACAAGAGAACAAAGATCAGAGAGCTCTATTACCACCAAAAAAGGCAAGCTGGAAGAGGAATAAGTCCTTTGGAGATTGGGGTAACAGCACTGGCATCCTAGCCTCCTAAACTGTGAAAGAACAAACTTCTGTGTATCCACTCAGGGTATTTCTATTATAACAGCACTATATAACTAAGGCAGATTCCATATTTAATTTTGCACATTCTAAATCAGAGGCTATTCATTAATTTCTTTGTAAAATCTCTATGAACACACAATATTATGTCATTCAGTCTTCAATATTGTAATATCTTTCAGATAATTAATTCAACTACTGTTGGATTTATCATCTGAGAGAGATTAAATTTGATAAAGGATTGTCATTTTTCCTATGCTTACAAACAACTTTTAACCAAAAGGAATAATACTCCAAGCACACACACACAAAAGTTAAGAAATTCTGTTTACTCAAAATGGAGGTATTTTGAGGATTTATGTGTCTTAAATAATACTAAATAAAGAGTCATGCTTTGTGTCTATTTTTTCCCCTGCACTTGTAAGAAAAATGTATTATAATTTTCTAAAATTGCTGTTTCCTGAGCTCTTTCCTCCAGAGAGAATACAGTGGTGAGAGGTCAGTACTGGAAAGTTCTATTTGCTTGCCTTTAATGTGAAATTACCCTGCCTTAAAATGGAGTTCCTTGCATCGTAAATCTTGTTAGTTTTATGTTATACTGCCTAAGTTTCTTTTCATTAGTTGCTACGATAAATTGACTCTAACTCATTTTCTCTTTTTGTTCATTAAAAAGGCAAAAATTGATGGTTGCTTTCTGTGATTACCTTGTCTTTTAAATGATGGACTATCCCCTAGTCTCCAAGTATATTACCCTAGTAAATTACTGACAGGGATGGTAGTGGATGCTTTCCTTCATTTTTTGTTTTTAATGATCTGCTTGGTATCCCACATATATGTAAAAATTTTCCCTACAAAAATTATCTTATAAGCACAAATTTTGCCTAGAGATAAACCACTATGTCATGTGAGTCAAAATAATAAGAAATTACACTCACTGTCAACCCTAAGGCACATAGTTCAAACCCACCAGTTACTCTACAGAAGAAAGATGGGCAGTGTTCGCCATTGTGATTTAAAACCTTGAAAATCTGCTGAAAGGTTCTGATTTAACACTGTAACAACAAAAATATTGTTTGAACATATAAAAATATATTATTTACTAATTAATACAGTAATTTTAAATCTCATTTTCATTGGGCTATACATAGACATACATGTCATTAGATATCTGTAGCTATCTTTTAAAAAGAAAAAATAATGAGGAACAGCGTAAAAGGTAAAGAAGGTAGGGAACACTGCTGTCCTAGTGGTAAGAAGTTGTGCTGCAATCCCAAAGGCACGTGGTTCAAATCTACCATATGCTCCTCTGGATAAGGAGGGGCGATTTCCTCCTGTGTCACTTAGATGTAATTCAATGGTACACAACAAGAAATAAATAATTTTTTTTTAAAATAGGTAAAGAATAATAGTCTATGTGTTTCCTATTGCCAAAGGGGCCCTTTAGAGTAGTGAGAGAGGATCTTCACCCTGAAACCCACAGCATCCCTTTTCAGCAGGAAGTAGCTAAGAGAATATGTCATCCCTTTTTCCTTATGACTCAGGGTGAAGTCTCTCTCAGGGAGGAGTGATAGGGAATGGCAAAGGACACACTGATAAAGAAGATTAATCAGAACTGGCTTTGACAAACACTGTGGCATTTGGACAAGAACAAACTGGGAGGAGGGTAGAGAGAATAGTGCAACAATGAATGAATGGAAACCCAAAATCTCTGTAAGTGTTTATGAAAATTAATAAAATATAATTATGGAAAAAATAAAAATAAAAAATAGGTAAAGAAACTAAACAGAAGACATTAGCAAAGAATATGAATAGTAAGGAGAAACTTAATTACTTTATATCAGAGCAAGTATTTCTATAACTAATATACTAACCATCTTTAGTGAGCTTTGGTGACCAAATGGTAGGGACTTGTGTTGCCAAACCAAAGGCAGGTGGTTGAAATCCACCAGCTGTTCCAAGAGAGACAGACAGACAATCTCTTCTGTTCAGTATACAACTTCTGGAAACTTGCTGGAGGGTCATCTACGAGTCAGCCCTAGTGTGACAGCAGTGAGTTCTAGTTGAATCCTCTTTAGGAAGATAGATGCTTCTTCCCCTTCAGATACTGTGGTGTGGTAGGTTTATTTGACAAAATTATTTTCTTAGCCACATTACTTTCTCTTTCCACAGAGCTTAGAGAAACCATATGAATAGCACATTTTGGGTAAGAGCATGCAAACAGGCTTTGTAGACTGCTGGTGAGAGTATTGATCAGTCTTGACATCCTGCCGGGTTTAAACTGGGCAGGTTTAGAGGCAGGAAAAGGAAATCTCACTAACCAGCAAGAGAAGAGTGTAAGGTTCTGCCTATGTCCATGTGAATCAGACTAAACAGAGTTTATGTAAGACAGAGATATACCGAGTCTATTAACCCAGAGAGCCAGAGCAGTAGTCTTTTTTCGTTACATTTTCTAGAAGATTAGTGGTGAGGTTGTTGTTGTTATACACCCTTGAGTCAAATATAACTTAACACAACTCTATGAACAATGTCTCTGATTCTGACCCTATCTTGAGCCAACTTCACCTTCCCTCCACACACCACACTCTGTTGTCACAATCACTTTGTCAATCCACCTTGCGCAGCATTTCTCTCTTCCATTGACCTTCAATATTCATTACATCTATGCCTGATATCGTTCTCTAAGAAATGACACTTCCTGACAACATGCCCAAAGAATGTGAGACAAAGTTTCAAAGTCCTTCCTGTAAGTACAACCTAGCTTTAAGTTTTCCAGGTCAAATCTGTTTGTTCTTCTGGCAGATGATGCTATTCTAAATACTCTTTTATAGTTCCATAGGTCAAAGGCATCAATTTTTTCTTCTCTCATCATCTAGCTCTCAGATACAAAGCAAACAATCAAAAAGACTATGGTTTGGATAAGGTGCACCTTATTCTTTTAGACTGACATTGTTGCTCTTTGGCACTCTGGAAAGATCCTTGCAAACAACTTTTCTCAATGAGACTTGTATTTTGACTTCCTGACTGCTGGGGCCAAGGATGCTGACTGTGGACCTGAGCAAGATGAAATCATTAATAAGGTCAATCTTTTCACATATCATGGCTCTGCCTATTGGTCTGGTGGTGAAGATTTCTGTATTCTTGATGTTGATATGACATCCATATTGAATCTGCCATAGCTGGCAGGGCGAAGAGAACTTTGAATCATCGGCTGAAAGCCAAGAGGTTAAAGTCAGATGGTCTGAGAGCACATAGGACTGGACAATTGTATCCTATTTGAATATGAATAGCAAATTTTTATTTCCTACAATAATCTCCATAACCAAAAGCATTGTCTGTGAACTCCGTGTGGTCACTGCAGGGGATTGGTGGAATAAATAGTAGAAAAGCAAGAGCCCATCGCTTCTTGGCCTTTTGGCTAAGATCAAGTGTGGAAAAGCAAGAGCCCTTGGAGGGATGGTTGATGTTTAAATTGCTAGAAAAAGTCATGAGGGCATTTCTGAGCTCATTGGAATGAGTACCTCTGTGGATATTGTGGATTGGTACTGTTCCTTCTTATGAAATTAGTGGGGTGCCACCAGAGGTGGTTTTATTGTGAGAATCAAATACATAGGCTATAAATGTTGTTTTTAAGAAATATATCTAAAAACTGACAGGAAATAATAGCTTTATTCATATGAAATTATATTCTAAAACATCCCATCAGGATTTACTTGGTAATGAACTCACATCAAAAGGAAATACAGGTAAATGTCTAACATATATGCCTGGGGTCTTGTTAAGATAATACTGTTGTTGATGTTTTTTAAAGAGAAATCAGATATTCTTTTGTTTATTATTCTCTCCTACTTGTTTTAAAGACCACAGATCCAGATTCTTGCAGCATTGGACCACAGGTGAAAGAGGATACAGACAGGTGAGGAAGAGGACATAGCTCTGGGTGTAGTTTCCTGGGCTTTATCAGGTGTCCAGGCCTAAGGAGGAAGATCAGAGGACCTGGCTGTCACGCTGGGTTGAGAGTGCAGAGGAATAGTGGGTGGGGCTGCGCATGCCCTCTTCTCTCTTTACTTACTTCCTCTAATTCCACTTCCACCACAGCCATCTCAGCCACTCCCGCCCAGTCCTCAAACCTGCATCAGCTACCCCACTAGCAGCTCTAGCAGCCTTGTGGAGAACATGGGGAGGCCGGCTTCCCTACAATTTTAAAACGGTGTTTCCACAGCATCCACATCACGTAATATTCTCTTTCATAGAAAGCATAATAGGGGTTAATGCAACACATACCAGAATGTTAATTAGATAAAATGTTTCAGAAAGAGTTTTTCTTTTGTTTATAAACACTAGGAAGACCAGACATTGGTGAATGAATATTCTCTGCTGCTGGTATTTTTTTTTCCCCTTTGTACCACCAACTGACATCTCAATAAATCCCACTGATTTTATAGGACTGTTAAAGCATGAAAGGGATAGAGCACTGTGACTTCCCCTCTGGTTCCCGTACTGAAAATATCTCTTGAATTTATATCATAGAGCCACAAATCACAAGACTCCAGAATGAAACAGTCACCAAAGCAGTCATTTAAAAGGTGATCTATAGCTTCATCTTCGTTTCTATATATTTGTTATTATTACCTATCTTTTTCAAATTTATTTCTATAGCTTGGTATTATCATTGTGGAATTCAGTGTTCCTTATTCTATCACCGCATTGAAATATGACTAACTCTCCTGTGATCTGTACTATATGTTGTTGTTATGTGCCATTGAGTCAGTCAGCTGCAACTTATTGCGACTCTTTGTACAACAGTTGTGAAGCCTACCATAATCTGAGTCAGTCTCACTGACTCTGACACAGATAGCCCCATTAATCCAGTTACTATATCAATTCATCTCATTCAGGGTCTTAATCTCCTATATTTTTCCTTCAACTTTCTGAGAATTATCTCCTTCTGGTCCCACCTGGCCATATGCCCAAAGTATGTGTGAAGGAGCTCCGCCTTGGAGGCAAAGAGAAATTTTGTTTCATCTCCAAGACAGATCTGTTTGTTCTCTTAGGTGTCCATAGTATGTTTAGGACTCTTCTCCATCACAAGTACTGAAAGGCATCAATTCTTATCCTGTCATCCTTAGATAGAAAAGTGATTGAGGCTATTAATTACAGCTGGCTTGGCTTCACAATGAATACTCTTGGCACCAGCAATTAGGAAACCATATCTATCATGGTCTGCCAATTGGCCCAGTGTTGAGAATCATTGTCTTCATGATGTTGAGCTTCATTCCATATTGAATGCTACAGTCCTTGACTTTCTGCAGCATACAATTCAGCTCTCCTCAGTTTCAGCAAGCAAGGTTTTATGATCTGCATATCACAGGTTGTTAATGAGTCTTTCTCCAATCCTGATGCCACATTCCTCCTCATAGAGGCCAGCCTTTCAAATAATCTGCTCTGCATATAGATTGAAAATGCATAGATACAAGACAAACCTGACACACTTCCTTCCTAATTTTGAACCATGCAATGTTTCCTAGCTCTATTCTGATGACTGCTCCCCCGTCCCAGTACAGGTTATGCAGGAGCACAATCAAGCACTCTGGGATTTCCATTCTCCTCAAGATTAGCCACAATTTGTTGTGATCCACAGTCAAATGTCTTTGCATAGACAATGAAACACAGAAAGACATTCCTCTGGTACTCTTTGCTTTCTGCCAAAATTTATCTGAAATTGGAAATAATGTCTCTTCTGTCATGACCTCTCCTAAATCCAGTTTGTATTTCTGGTCAATGTATTCTCTGTCCATATACTATTTCAGTCGTTTTTAATAATCTTCAGCAGAATTTTGCTTGCATGTGATATTGCTCAATAATTTCCACATCCTGTAGGGTCACCTTTTTTTGAAGTGGGAATAAATATCAAACTCTTCTAGTCAGCTGGCTAGATAGTTATCCTGTTTTAAATAGACAACAAATCAATTTATAAATTAAGATTAATAAATTTTATATTGTTGGTGTAAAGTGTTATTGAGTCATAGATTACTTATAGTGACTCTACGAATAAAAGTCCTGAACACACATAACTTTCATCATTTCTCTAAGTTCATAGAGTTTCTGGAGACAAGCTATTTCAGAAGTGGATTCACACTTGCTTCCAAGCTTGTTTTAATCTGAGAACTCCACCAAACACTGCCCACAATGGGTAACCATTTGACACACCAATGTCACAGTGCTTAACCAACCACAGCAACCATGAGTTAACCTCTGCACAGCAAACTAACAGACCAGTGCTATACTATTTAGAAGAATGATTGACTGTAAACAATTAAAACCAGGCCTGAGGGCCCTCAGGCCCAAAAGTCTTATTAAATATAAGGCCAAATCCAATCAGGTCACACCCAATTGTAAGCAACATATTATTTAGGTAGAGAGAACTACGTTGGCCTAGTGGACAGAAAGCTATGCTACCAAGCTGAAGGTGGGTGTTTTAATCTGTGGCCCTCAGGCCGAGTTCAAATTGTTTTCCTGTCGAACATTCTTCTAGGTGGTATAGCACTGGTCTGTACATTGCTGTACAGAGGTAACTCGTGGTTGCTGTGATGCTGAACACTGTGACACTGATGTGCCAAATGTGGTAATAGGTACCCATGGTGGACGGTTTTTGCTGGAGGTTCCCAACTAAAACAAGCCTGGAAGCGGGAGTGGCATCCACTTCTGAAATGGCTTGCCTCCAGAAACTCTATGTAAAAACAGTGCTCAGGCCTTTCATTCATAGGGTTGCTATGAGTTATCTACTTCTCAATGGCACCTAACAACAACAACAACATAGCTACCATTTTGTATTAATGACTTTCAGGCTAGTAATTAGTGAATATTAACCAAATTAATATTTAAGTATTCAGAGTTACAACTGATTTGACTTATAGACAGCCTCACATTTTGGATGTAAATTACTTGTGATATAATAAGTACCATAATACTTCCCAGTTTAAGAACCTGAAGTAGATCAATAACCTCACTGTCAACATATTATTTCTACTATAAGCCATGTGGTAGATTCATAGCTCATTTCCATGGAGATGGAATGCATTCATGACTAACCTACAGCAGGGGAGCTCTGGTGGCCTAGTGGCAAGAAGCTGCACTGCAATCCCAGAGATATTCGGTTCGAATCCACCAGAGGCTCTGCTGGAGAAGGAGGGGCAATCTTCTCCTGTAACAGTCATATCTGATTTGATGATACACACAAAATATAATTAAAAAAATTAAATTAAAAAAAAACCCTTAACCCTACAGCAGGTTTTCAGAGGCTGTAAATTGCACAGGAGATGACTGCCTATCATTACCACAAAACAGGTAGTTGATTCAAATTGCCTGACTTTTCGATAGCAGTACAACTCTTTACTCAGCAAGCCACTGGAAGCAAACCATAAACACACAACTACCACATAAAATAAAATTTTAACTCTAGACATGTATGGTTTTGCTTAAGCCACAGTAGCCATGCACTATTAATTAGTTAGCAGTTCAGAAATGTTTATGAGGTTTTGCATATGCTAGAAGGGCAATGATATTTTTAATTCTTACATATGGAACCTTTTGTAGTTCCAGTTTTTTGAAACTCACATTCCATATAAAGAATATTACTCCCCCTGCCCCAAATAGTACATCATCAACCCAAATCACGGTGCTGTTGTTGTGTAACTGAGTTGGAACCAAGCCATAGCTGACCCTCTGGTGGATTTTCGGAGGCAGTTAATCGCATGGGAGGAAACTATTCATCCTTCTCCCAAAGCAAATGGTGGCCTCAAACCATGTGGCTTCAGGATGGCAGTGCAGCGTCTTGCCACTAGGCCACCAGAGCTCACTCCGAATGATGCTAAGCAATATTTAAAATGAGTAATGAGATAATCTAAAACAAGAGTTGAATTTATAAAACAAATGATTCCAGTATGTCCAGGGATAAGACAGCAGACTTCCTACTGGGTTGCATTTATAGATATAAGTGGCCTCTTGACTTCTCAAAATGTTTACTGATTTGTTTAACTACCCCTAAGACTGCTCTCTAGCTAGCTGAAGTCAGATAGCTACGCATCTCATATCAAAGAAGTATTCTGTTTGAAGAAGAACTCATTGCAGTGAATTAAGCACTGGACTGACAACAGAAAGGTCAATAGTTAGAATATGCCAGCTTCTCCATGGGTAAAATAAAATAGTCTGCTTCTGTAAAGATTTCCACCCCTGGAAACACACCAGGACCATTCTTTGAGTTTAAGTCTACTTCTTAACAGTGGGTTTCATTTTTGGTATCTTAATTGGACAATATAGTGAGAAGCTATTCTATAATCCTGTAGGCAAGCAGTTCAAATCTACCAGCTAATCCATGGAAGAAAGATGGGCAGTCTTCCCCTGTGCTATTACAATTACCACTGAAAACCTGCTGGAGGGTCAGCTATGGGTTAGTTCCAACTCAAAGGTATAAAACAAGCCAACAACGTTTTGAGTTAAGTGAGCTCTGGTTATGCAGTGATGAGAAGCTGTGCTGTAATTCCAAAGGCAATCAATTTTAATTCACCAGCTGATTCTGGGGAGAAGGATTGGCATTCTCCTTTACTGTGATTTACTTCCTCTGAAAACCCACCAGAGGGTCAGGTACAAGTCAATATCTGCACTGCTAACAGCAAGGCACATAGTACGAATCCATCAGCTGCTCCACAGTAAAAAGATGGGAAATCTTCCACACAATTTACTGCCTCTGAAAACCTGCTGAAGGGTCACCTGCTAGTTGGTTTATAGCTCATATACACAATAACAATTTCTTCCTGAAAAAGCATACATCTTTTGAGATTTTTATTTTTATTTTGCATTCATGTTTTCAAAGCTGATGTTTCAATAATAAACTGCATAGCTGTTAATTTAGTAAGATAAGAACATGATATCTACCTGAAGTTTTGGCCTAAAGTTAGGGTTTGTTTTATTTTGTTTTTATTTCTTTACCCATTACTTAGCCCATCTGGTCTCTCCCTATCGTAACTGCAGGCACATGGTCTTGCAAATCATCCACAGCTTTGGGAGCAAGGTAAGAGAAAAATGCTTCCCAAAATGAGAACCTAGACTTGTAGCAGGTAAGACTTGAGGGAGATGGAGAGCAAGAAGCTGGTGAGAACAAGACCCTGGTGAGAATAAGACCCTGATGAGAGCAAGACCCTGGTGAGAGCAAGACCTTGGTGATGGCAGTGGAGAGCCTGTGGCATTGCTTTGGAGAAACTGTGGCAAAGTGACCTGAGGCTTCTTGTGTTTATGCTGGCCACAGTTAAAGGTTTTTCTGTTCCTGCCAGATGCTATAACTTATGACTTATAACTGCTCTGAGGCAAACCTTGCTGGATGACTGAGGAAACCAGAAGCTTCTTGAATTTGTGTTGCTGAACTTAAATCGGAGCCTGGCATTCATTGTGCCATGGAACTTCTGAACTAAACTCTGGATTTGCCTTGGGTGATATTCTTTGCCCCCCCCCCCACACTCCACACCACCTTCCTAGCCCCATTCTCGGTACCACAATTGTGAGTCTGTGAGTCAACAAGGAATAAATCGACTTCTTGCTGCTACTGTGACTATAGAGGCACAACAGGGCTGGGCTATGGGCTCTTTATCTCCTTTCTGCTCTCAAGTCAGGAGAGGCTGTGCTATTCTTACTCCCTCTGGCCCTTGCAGAGAGATGCTTATGGCCCTGTGCCCCCATAGCCCTTTTCCTCTTCTCTAGACACTACCAAAGACCACAGTCAGAAGCTTCTAGTGCTATAAGGTGTAAGATAATGACAAAGTGATTGACAGTTTCTGAAATTCATAGAGTGTTATCATTGTAATTTAACTCTGTTTAACTGTCATTGTTGTTCGGTCATTTGCATCAGCTATGACTCACAGTGACCCTAGAAAAATAAATGAGAACCATGCCCTGTCCTATGCCACACTCACGAAAAGCCATGTGGCATTTGCTCACATAGTGAGTCCTGAGAAACTGAGTCTTTTATAATTGACAAGAGGCATGTCTTTCCTTTGCTCCAAGGAGGGACAGTATTTCAAGCTTCTAAGGCTGCAAGCCACACTGTCTTTTCTTCTGAGAGGAGGCACTATGTCTTCCAAGGTTGGTTGTTACACAAATAAACATTCTTGAAAAAGATAGTCTGGAAGAAAAGCAATGTGTCTGCCTGCAAAATGTATATAAAAATATGAAAGACTGACGTGAACCTGCCTTCCAACAACCTGTTATGAGTTGCAGCCCTTGTCACTTCACTATCTATTCATTGTGTAACCTTTCAGAAGAAAGGAACATGCATCAATTTTTCCACTGCTTATGAAATCAGCATTCGAGTGCTAAGTTGCTGGTCTTGTAAATTTGTTTCTGGTATTTATTGCATCCTCTTTGCTTTGCTCATTTCTTCTTAAATGCATCAACTTAGGACTTCAAGTCAGCTCCCTGGATCCAGTTAATGTTGAGATGCCTGTGTCAACATTTATTTGCTGTAGCTTTGCTGAAATTAATCTCAGCAAGGACAGCTGTGGACACTCTGCAGTGATTCAAGAGCTTTGAGTTGGTAGATTATTTCCCCCCTTAGGTTTAACAATTGCAGGGTTCTCTAACTTTAGACTTAGAAATAAAATGTAAGGTGTACACATATGGTGCTTTATATTAGCAATAATAAACAATGCAGTTTTGTTATTGTCCATATAAAATGAATGAAAATTATATTCTGTAAATCGTTATTTCTTACCTATAAATAAACAACAGTCACATCACAGTAATAAGGTGGGAGCCACAATTAACTTATTGAGAAGATATTAATATTTTGGTAACAAATAATAATAAATAATAGTGTTATTATTATTATTCTTATACCAGGTTTAAATAAAAATAAAAGTTACATTACATATTTGCAATTGGCTTAGGAAAAAAGTTACTATCAATAAATTATTTTGAATCTTTTATGTACTGTAACCAATTATTTTATTGCCTGTGTAGGTTTGGAATAATTGTCCCTGGCATAACTTTAAAAAAGGGTGATAAAACTACTGTAAACAAACTCGGCTTTCTGTGTAAAATCTATCCAATCTCTCTCTCTTTCTCTCATCATTGATGAATTGAAACCAGACTTCCATGGGGTTTCCAAGGCTGTAAACAGCACAAGAAGAGATTGTCCATCTTTCTCCTGTGGAGTTGTTGATAGATTTGAACTGCGAAGGAAGTTACACCTTTGGGTTAGCTGGACAACTTTCTATGGACTTCATCACCAGAGCTTCCCATCAAAGCTATTACTGTCGCACAACTGCCCATCAGGGAATTTCGAAGCATTTTTTTTCCTCCCTTACTGTTTTAATTTCTGTAGTTATAGCCCTTTTGCCAGACTACTTATTAACCATGCTAAGTGGAAAAGAAAGGAAATGAAACGATACATTTACTTAGTTCTCAACAAAATCTCTAGATCCTATGATGAGGAATATTATCTTTTGATTAATGACGTATGTTCATACCATTTTTTAGTTAAAATGTATTTAATTGAAATAAACACTAATAAGATGACTGAAGCCAAAGGACGAATGAAAAACTGAATGATTTGAAATCAATTCCAACTTCTATAAGAAAATGTATGTAAGTTATATATGCAAATATAAAATTACTCTTGAGATAACACATATTTTACAATGTCAACATTACTTACTAAGATATACAGAACGTTGCTCAAATAGTAAAGAATGCATAGTTTAAAAACCCACAAGTATAATATGCAGGATATATAAACATCTCAAATATTAAATATATAATAGTTACAGTGACAGATAATAGTTCTTTAATTCCTCCTGTCAACAGATGCTATACTTCCTGTACTGTGCTGATAATCTCCTTTTTGTATATTGCCTTTCATTTCACCCAATTTTATGTCTATTTCCTCAAGGCAGAGCTAATGTTTTATACTTTATAAGATATAAATTACTTAATAACCTATGCATATTTTGAATACTTTTAAATAATGTAACACATTCAAAATCCTTATATTTGTAACAGATAGCTATTTTACAGGACAATGAGCACTAAAACAAAAAACTTTCACATGACATAATTCAGTAAGCAATAACCGTCTCAATACTAAAAACACACTAAACCCAGGAGAACAATTTGGAACTTAAATACATAAATAAACTTTAGTTTTGTTTTATAGATCATGCCTTGTTCAGATATATTTGTAAACGGAGAAAATTTACTTGTAATGAAACACTGTATTTCCTTAATAGCACAATTACAGATGCTATAGAAAAATATATTTTCTGCTTAACATAAATAAATACAAAATACTTAAAACTTTGCTTATTACTTTGCATTAAAAGTAGTTGAGATTTGAGAAGTACAAAAGAGAGTGAAACAGTCTTATTCACAGGCAACACAGGGAGAAAATGTGTTCTATTTCTTTATGCCAAATTTTGTATCAAAGTGAAAATCACCCTAAAATGTTCAGCAAAATGTACCAACAAAGTAATATTGCAGATAAAAAAAATAAATAAAGACAAATGATAAGAGAAATTATGGGCAGATAGGCTGAAATTTTCAGCATTGGAGCAGTTTAGCAAGGAAAAAAAAGCAAATCTAGATTTATTGAAGAAATCAAGTGAATAATGTACTTACAACAATAGACAGAAGATCATGTGATTCTTTAATAATACTATGTTTGCATATGCAATCAAGTGTAACCCGATCATATCCATCATTCTGAACATGATTGCCAACAAAGAGAAGGTTAAAAATTAGGGCATGTTCCACTTCGCTGTTCAGCCTTTGAATTTGGTGAATCAGCAGTACTAGAAATAGACATGGACTGGGAACTGAATATTGACTCTACCGTGATTTCAGTAAGCTTACAACATTATTTTCAGCCTTGATATTTGAAGATCAAACAGTAATCTTTCCTTCAAATTCTATCACATTTTATACAAAAATGTAATCTACAGGAAAAAAGAGGGTTAAATGAAGTTCAAGATCTCTGTTTAAGAACTCTACATCCTTAATTTTTGTTATGTTAGAATGTTCAAGGGTAACAAATATTAGTCAGGTAAATTTATAATACTAAATAACATCAACAAAGGTTATGAGGGAGAAAAGGAAGCAATCTCCTTCTGTGCATTCACAGCTCTGGAGCCTCTTGCACATCAGCTATGAACTGGCTAACTTGACAGTAAAGTGTTGAGTGAGTTACACAATGTAAATTAGTTATTAGAATAAAAAAAACCTGCTTTTTCAGACACTAAAATAATAATTATTGTTAGATATGTAAATACTTTTGGTAATAATGCAACACATTTTCATGACATCTGAAGCATCTTTAACTAAAGCCATGTGTAGACTCTTCTTTCTGACAAAGGAGAATTATTCGTTTTCCCATTCTCCTCCTTTAGGACTGATTACTAAGACTTACTGTAATCCTACATTTTCCTGACAACATATGAACAAGAAAGCCACAAAACAAATCTTTAGGTCAAAGTTCATCAATATTACTTATTATAGATAACTGATATAAAACCCAGCCTGTCTTTGAATGTCTGAGTTAATATTTATACATTATCATCCAGTTTATGCCAATAAGAGTCATATTAACCTCATAACTTGAGATGTCCCTCTGTTGTTTCAGAGTAGAGTAGAGCATACATCAGTGATCATTATTACCTCTGAGAGACATAATAATTTCAGGAAATGAGCCATCAAATTAGAATTTTTTTTATCCACTTTTGATTCATATCCATACAGTTGGCTTGCTAGGAAATGATGCATGGCACTGTAGTATTGTAAGAATTAAAGTAATAATAAGTTGTTTTAGCAGATATTAGAAAAAAGATAATTTATAATCTCAACAGTGAAAAATGAGATTAAATTCAAATCTATGCAAGTATAGTTGGTGATAAAACATCACTCTTACAAAGATGTTAGAAAAGCCTTCTGACAATAGACTCCAATTCTACACATTAATTTCTTCCGAATTTGTAACTTTAACTTTTAAATAAAAAAGAATGATGACCAAGAGGTTTCTCTATATGTTATAAGCTTAAAATACATAGGACTTAGTGAGAAAATGATCCTGTGAAACTATTTGGGGAGAAAACTATGCAAAACTTGCACCAAATATTTGGCTAATATAAACACACTGGTACAAATAAATTTAAAAATTTTTAAGAGTGTATTGAGACTTCAGCAAGCCAAGGATGCAGTTTTCATCTAATCTGATCCCACTAGCATATCACTGCTATTATTAAGCTCTTTCTGATTTCCTATCTCATCTGTTTTTGGCTAGGCAGAAAAAATAGAGTCATGAAGTACCACCAGTCACATTTTCTAATGAAAACTAAATGGAGGTAAATTAATGATGTTTGTATGCTGTATTTGTACAGACTTGTGTGTGCATTATCTTCGGGTATGTATTTTTTCCAATTTCTCCCCTTTTTAATATTTTAACATGTTTTGATTTTTTAAAAGAACAATAAATCAGATTATTTTTTAATTGTGTAGCATTACTAATATCAGTTTACCCATCCATACCTACAAATACTACCTGAAAACATAATTTATGGAAACATGCAAATTTTTGCATCTAGTTTCATAGCATTCAACACCTGACAATGCTGACTTGCATATATTTGACTTAGAATTTGCATTACGTATTACTTCTAATCCTCACTATTCTCACAGCAATCTGGTCAGGTATATAACCTTGTCTTAGTTTGCCAGTGATGATAGAATAGAAACTCCACAAATAGGTGATGTGATGTCAAGGGTTTATTGTTCAAAAAAGGATTTCCTAGCCATTAACTTTGACTTTGGAACATAAATGGGCTGGATCTACATATAATGTATGTTAGTCAATTCACAAGGGGATTGCCTAGTCTCATTAAATTGAGCAGATTCAGTAGAAGAACTAAGGAATTTCAACACCAACAAGGAAACAGCACTCATTCTTTGGGACCAGAGATCTCCTATGTCACTCTGACCAGAACTACAGGAGCAGCAGCAGCAGCAGTTGTAGTAGAGAAGAGACCTGATGTGAGACAACTTAACTTGATACTGCTCCTCAATAAAATCAGAGCCAGGGAACGTTGTTCATGCGTCCTGGAGGACTGGAGGAGGTGGGAGAACTAAGAAAACTTTGTAACATTGGCCTAAAGCTGCAAGGCTGAAGGCTAAAGGGACTACAACCAGGTTCTAGAAGCTGTCTGATTTGAGGAACTGTGTCCTGAATTTACCTTTCCTAACAAATATTTCCTAACAAATCTCATGGCCATAAGTATCATTCTGTAAAAGTCTAAATAGTCATTGCAACAAATTTTAATCCTTGTACAGGATTGGTGCTGGAATTAGTAGAAAGAGGGGTGGGATTGAGGAGACAAGTATGACCTCATGGAAATTGGTTTTGTGTTGTGGATATTGTTGATGGGGACAGTTCCCCCTTGTGGAGTTAGCAGAAGTCAGATATGGCTGTCTGCACATTGTCCTTGCTCTTTTTAGATATGGCCTTAATAGATGTCTCACTGCTTTAGTCTGAAAAACCATTGTTGTGTAGTTAGAATCAATTAATTGGCCATCTAGTGAGATTTTTGAGCCTGTGTAATAATGCTGGAGGAGACGGCCATCTTTTTCCCACAGAACCTCTGGTCTACTCAAACACCAGAGAGGGGACACCTTTGAATTAGCAGTGCAACACTCTATGGTTTACCCCACCAGAACTCACTGTTTATAAGGTTAAAAGTCTTAATTCAGGGAACCAGTGCTACAGGAGGCACAGGCTGGTAACATAATCTTAGGGAGTTCTCCTGCTATCTCAAACACAATGCCTATCTGATAGTCCAAATCCACCAGTGTCTCCTTGTGAGAAAGACAGGCAAATCACCTTCCATATGATTAACAGCTTTTGAAAATCCACTGGAAGATCTATGCTGACTAGAGGGCAATGGGGGGTCAAGGAAGGGGGGCTGGAGGCAAAGTATGCCTCTAAATTTGGTTTAGAGGAAGATCTTTGTCTCTCTACACTTTTGTCAACCAGTTCCTGAATGAGCTTGACATAACATTGCCTCTCATTTGTCCTTGTTTTTTCGTTGCTTTTGTTTCTCAAACAGATTAAGTTTAAAACAAATCCTACACTTAGATAACCTCAATAATACAGAAAAAATCCTCTTCCCAGAAGATAAAATATGCTCTGAGATACTGGTCAAGATGTCAGCACATATTTCTGGATGAAAGAATTAAACTCAGAATAGTATTATTATCTGTTTTCTAATTCTTTGATTTAACTTTTGAGAATCTAATTGAATTACACAAAATCATATGGAAATAAAATAATAGGATGTGATTCTCACTTTAATTCAAACCCAAGCTTGTAGCTCAAACATACAGATTCTTTCTGACACATATGATCAGCTCCAAGAGAGTAAAATAATAATAAAAAATAATACATAGCTGAAGGATATGGTTCAGGAAGAGAAATAGATACCTGTGAAGACCCACAGAATAAAAACACATTCTGTTTTATAATCTTCCACAGTAGTTTTGAGTCTCATGCTCTTTGACAAGTTACTTGGAGGCTAATACTTAACTAGTTCTTGAGGCGAGATGATGAGAATATTGTACTTGTTTCATAGAACAGCACCAACAATTAAACTGGAAAATCCTTCTGAAAGCTTTTGGCATGGTACCTGTCATATCTAACTTTTTATTTCTTCTTCCTTCTCAATATTTAAGATATTTATATTAGATATTAGGCTTTTTTATGAAGTTTCATAGGGCCACTTCACTTCCCCCAACCCTCTCATTGCCTCATATAGACACCAGCCAAAGACATTTGTCAATGCACAGGAAGGAGAGGCCTGTGTAACAACCTCAGCTTTTAAATCATCTGAAAACAGGTATTTCCATGCTTCATCCTCCTGTGGTTACTCCCTGGAAAGCAACCGATTTTGGAGAGTAATTTGGTACAATATATCAAATGGAAGACAAATACATACTGAGACCCATTCCATTTCTAGGAATCTAGCCAATGGAAATCCTTTCACATTTGCCAAAAGGTAGATGTACGAGGTTATTTACTACAGTAATGTTCGTTTGTAAGAGGAAAAGGGAGAAAGAAAAAGCAAAAAGATTAGAAATTTCATTAATTCAGTTCAGCATCACCCTCCCTTATTCACACTCTCTTTTGTAATACAAAAGAGAAGTCTAGCAACTACGCTTGCAAATTCCCAGAATGCCAGAAGGTTATGCCAGTGAAAATCACCTGAACACTGTTTAGTATGAGAAAGAGTAAGATAAGCCATTAATCTTTGGCTCTGCTGAGAACAGGCACAAGGATATTAGTGGAGGGCAGAGTGAAGATACGGAATTTTGCCAGTAGCTCTTGAGCATCTTCTTGTATATTAACACTTGTACAACATGGAGAATAAATCCAAAACATCACCTCATGTCTACCTCCATACTTTATATATTCTGATAGTGAACACTCTTTCATGGCTGTTGAGTTGGAGCCAACAAATAACTGACACCTCAATGGGTTTTAAGAAGCTGTAAATAACGAGAGACTGCCCATCTCTCTGCAGAACATCCAGTGGATCTAAACCATGACAAATCCTTTAAGTTCTCAGCACAACTCTCAATGGACTAATCCTCGTGTTCCCTGAGAGTAAACCTCAGATTTCCCTGACACTTGCTACCTCCAACCTTTCAACCATTGCAGACACATCTAATTCCTTATATTGAATCCTTTCATATTCATAATACTTACTGTTTATTTCTCAAAGAATTCTGGAGACACACACACACACAAGTTGTTGACTGCCTTTGAGCATGACTCATAGCAACCTTATAAACTAAAGGCCTGAAGCCCCTCTACAACTATTGATATTTATCAACGTTCATAGACTTTCCAGAGGCACGTTATTTAGGAAGTGTATACCATATACATATATACACACAGAGAAAGAAATTTTGAGAGAGAAAGAGAGAAAGAAATGCTGAAAAAATATATATACACAGCTAAATATTAAGAGACAATTCCACTTGATTCTGCCATTCCTGTGTAACCTCTGAGTAAAGTAACCTTTTAACAATATAGTGCTAGCATGTCTTCAGAGTTTCTTTGAGCTGGGAACAAAATTGTTTACATGCCAGGTTGATAAAGATTCCTTTTCCTCCCTAGAGACATTTCAAAGTTATAAAGATGGTATACGCTACAGGAATGAAGGTAGATATGTCTCCTGACTAGAGCAGTAGTGATAATATATTCCTGTGGAGCAGAGTTCAAATTAGTTTGCTAGAAGTCCCTTGACAAAAGTAGGGGCAATCCTGTCCATGCTAAAGAATGCTGTGTGCTCGGTATTCGCCTGGACTCTTTCCATATGGCTCCTAAAGGACTTGTGGGAGGATGGCAGAGGAATAAATGTAACTTACACAATGGCAATTCACAATTAGAATCAGAGATGGCAATATGCTTTTCTCAATACCGATAAAGAAAATAAATATAAGCAAAGTGAAATAACAAAAATTTGAACAACATAATGAAGATATTTCAGTTGAAATTTATAAAGAGATGACAACAGAAATATAAAGGAGCAGAAAGTCAATTATCAACATGGAAAATTAAAGATGATGTTGTCTCTACAGATTCTGTTGTTGTTGTTGTTGTTATGTGCCATTGAGTCATCTGTAACTCATAGCAACCCTATGCAAAATAGCTCTGAACCTTTCTCTATGCTGAGCTAATCTCACTGTCCCTGACACATCCAATCTCATTATCCCAGTTATTGTTTCAATCCATCTAATCTGGAGTTTTCCTCTCCTGCACTCTTTCAACATTTCCAAGCATGCTATCATTCTCCAAAAACTGGTCTCTCCTGACTAAATGTCCAAAGTATATGAGATGGAGGAGCAAAATTCTTGCGTCTAAGGATCAGCTTGGTTTCACTCTCTCCAAGGTGTATCTTTTTTTACAGACTACAATTATTAGTAATATTATTACAGTAAATCCAACAGCATGGAAAATTAAGAAATTGCTTGAAAGGTATAAATTACCAGCACTAATTCAAGATGAAATGCATAAACTCTTGAAGATACTGTATTTTCATTTTAACATTTTCTTTGCAGACAACATTATATTACCATTGAACTGATAAGCAACATCATGATGGAGGGAGAAGATTAAAATTCTCAACAACTTCATCTTACTTGGATCCACAATTAATAACCTTAGTACTAGCAATCAGTAAATTAGGAAACATATTGCACTGGGGAAGTCTGTAGCTAGGGATTTCTCCAAATTATTGAAGAATAATGATGCCAGTTTGAGGACTAAGGTGAGTCTGATTCAACCCATGAATTTTCTGATCACTTGCTATGCATCCAAGAGTTGGACAATTAATTGGAATGATAGCAGTATAATTGATGCATTTGAGTTGTGGTGTTGGAGAAGAGCACCGGACATCCCATAGACTGTTAAAAGAATAAATATGTCTTAGAAAGGGTACATCCAGAGAGCTCTGTGGAGGCAAGGCTTTTCTTCACATACTTTGGATATGTTACTAGGAGGAGGTATTCCTTTGAGAGAAACATGATGGTTGAAGAAGAAAACAACAAAGATTAAGAAGCTCCTTGAAATATCTTATTTCCTCCTCTTTGGCTCTAGTTGTTGATGTATAAATTTGAACATAGGGGCATTAAGAGGTCTTACTTGTAGGTATATGGATATTATCTTGCCACTCACAATATTGTATTTCACGATGGACCTAGAAATGGTCTTTTTTTAACTATTAATGCAACCCTTGTCCCTGTCACCTTTTCATTTCCAGTATAGTAGATCATATGACAGTCTGATTCAAAATGTCCCATGCAAATCCACCTCATTTCACAAATGTCTAGTATGTCAATTTTTGCATGTTATATGTCTTCCTTAAAAATCCCCAGTTTTTTCTACATTCATATTTCTCACATTACACAATCAAATCATTAAGGTGTTTTTGCGACTGATGCTTCCCTTTGTGATTCCCAGCTTGAAGTCTAAGCCTCTGGTGCCATATCTGCTAGTCTAAACTAAGTGCTCTGTTACAAGTTTGTCCTTGAGTCCATCCCTCCTGAATTTAGAGACCATCTCAAGAACAAGTTTGTGGCCTTGAATCCTAATAAGTGAAGAACAGTTGACTGTGAGAGAATATCAAGAATATCATCCATGAAAAATGCAACAGGTCCTTACAAAGATGAAGGAGGAAAAAAAAGCCCAAAATGGATGTCAAAAGAGACTCTGACTATTGCACTGTAGTGCTAGAAGGCAAAATAAAGAGGCAAAATCAAGATACTAAAATGCTAGAATTCCTTTACTGTCCACCTATTTCCACTTCCCCCTTTCAGTTGGTTTTAACTCACAGTGATGTTCCTTTATCAGTTTCTGATGCTGTAAAGTTTTAGGGGAGGAAACTTCTCATCTTACTTCCACAAAGAGTCTAGTTGATTTGAACTGCTGAACTTTTTGGGTAGGAGTCCAACATGTTATGCACTACACCACCAGGTTCCTGTACATACATATTGTTGTTGTTGCACACCATATAGTCAGAACTAACCCATAGCTGACACACCAGTGGGTTTTCAGAGTCAGTTAATCTCACAGGTTGAGACTGCCTATTCTTCTCTCCCATAAAGCAGCTGGTGAATTCAAACTGCATCCCTGTGGATAGTAGTGCAGCTTCTTGCCACTTAGAAAGTATGAAATAAAAACAATTGACTATATGAAGTTGTTATAAGAGGCAAAAATAGTAAAACTCAGATACTGTTACTGGGAATGTGATACAGTACACTTTTCGAAGCTTTTATATAGTCTCTTAAATATTTTAATTTGTCCATATTAGATAATTTTTTGCTTTAGGTATTCAAGATAACAATGGCATAAATTGACATGTATACTCATATTCATACCAGCTTTATTTTCTAGTCTCAAACTGGAAACAACTCATATGCAGAACAAAATATGGTCATTATTAGTTTTATGTGTTTTCAACCTTTAGATGTAATTGGCCTCTTAATTTTCTGGAGGTCAGGAGTTGGTTACTAAAAGTATTAAAGATATTTATCTCCTATTCCACTTATAGATTTTTATTAAATATAACAAAACCAAATTATTTGTTAAATTTTCACCTGTATAATCAAAGCAAAAATTTCAAAACAGGATTTAACAGAGAATGACAATACAGATTGTTTTCCAGACTCTCTTAAAAGTCACATGCTATTTTAAAATTAACTCAGAACATTTGTCCAACAGTTAAAATTAATGAATTATTTTATGAATATAAATAGATTAAACACAATTACTTTTTCAAAGAAATACTATTGTTCAAACTAATGTCTGGAAATAGTAACTTAATATATATTGAATGTGGGGGAAGGCAGATAGCAAGACTCACAAATTCTATGCTCATATTTGATTGAAAGTTTAGGAAAGGAAAACGAATGTACAGTGACAAAAGTCTTATCAGTAGTTGTTTGAAGACAAAGGAAGAACCATTATAGGAATACATTACAATGGTGTTAGAGGAAAATCCTGGAAGACAATACTTACCCTAATCATAGTGAGATTTTCATGGGTGTGTATGCATGTCAAAAATTTTAACAATTTCTTTATTTACCTAAAACTAAGAAGTAAAAAAAAAATCCCAAACACAAACACATTGATTTCCAGTCTGGATCCACCCAGAGCTGACCCTGCAGTGAATTTCTAAGATTATAAATTAAACTGCAGGAAATTGCTCATCTTTCTCCAGCTGAACAGAGGATGGGTTTGAAATCAGAAAGAAGAGTGGCCTCTTCTGGGTTAACATGCCCAGAGCTATGAACTGAGCCACCAGAGCTCCCTTACCTACAGTTACCAAGTTACATATTCAATATTCATACTGTGTCAACTATGTGTCAGTAATGCTAATTTCAATACAAGGTCCCCCTATTAGTACCAGAAAGACAAAAGAGATGGTCCATGAAGTTTCAGAAAGGCATGAGTTCAGAAGAGAAAGAAACACTATTTGCTTAAGTTTGAAACAATTAAAGAGGCATGAATCAAGGAATACAGACGATATTTGATACTTTTGTTGTTTTGAAAAGTGCTGTCGAGTCACCCGAGACTCTTAGGTACCCTATGTACAACAGCCCTAAACCCTGTTCTATCCTGTGCCAATCTTATTGTCTCTGATACATGTACCTCCATTTCCCTAGTCACTGAATCAATCCATCTCATAGAGGGTCTTCTTTGCCTGTCCTGTCCCTCTACAGCCCCAAGCATAACATCTCTCTCCAAGATTGGTCCCTCCTTGCAACATGTCCAAAGTATGTTAGACGAAACTTCAGAATCCTTGCCTCCAAGAAGCAGTCTGGTTTAACCCTCTCTAGGACCAACCTGTTCGTTTTCCTAGCAGTCCATGGTATATTCAATACTCTTCCAGCACCACAGCTCAAAGTCATCAATTCTCCTTCTATCATCCCTAGTCATTGTCCAACTCTCTAACATATAGCAAGTGATTGCAAAGACCATGGCATCTATCAGGCTCTCCTTAGTCTCCAGACTGACATCATTGCTCTTCAATACTTTGGAGAGGTCGCTAGCAGCAGACTTTGCCATCGCAATATGTCTTTTGATTTCCTGGCTGCTGGTGTCAAGAGTGATGATTTTGTGCCAAGCAAACTAAAGCTGTTTACAATCTCAATCTCTTAACCATCTATCATGATGCTGCCAATTGGCCCAGTGGTGGGAATCTTTGTTTTCTTGATAGTGAGCTTCAATCCATAATGAAGGCTGCAATCCTTGACTTTCTGCAGCAAGCCCTTTAGGTGCTCCAAAGTTTCAGCAAGCAGGGTTGTGTCATCTGCATAATGCAGATTGTTGATAGATCTTCCACCAATCCTGAGGCCACACTTCTCATAGAGCCAAGCCTCCCAAATAATCTGTTCTGCATACAGGTTGAAAAGGTATGGAGACAGGACACATCCCTGGTGTATACCCTTCTCAATTTTGAACCAGCAGTGTTTCCTTGCTCTGTTCTGATGACTGCCTCCTGGTCCAAGTATAAGTTCTGCATTAGCATGATCAGATTACACTTACTAGTTAACTTTATTTTTCAGATTATTTTATTTTTACTACTTTTATTTTAATGAAACATTTAAATATTATCAATCTTGATTACAACTTTGTAAATTCCATTTTACTTGTTAAGCTAACTTATCAAGAGAAAGAATTTCCATATCTAAAAAGTTGGCTATTCTGTTGTCTCAAATAATTGTGTTTGAAATGAATATTTAAGTGAGCTCTGGTGGCCTAGTGGCAAGAAGCTGCACCGCAATCTCAGAGGTGCACGGTTCGAATCCATCAGATGATCTGCTGCAAAAGGTCGGACAATTTCCTCCTGCACCTGTCAGATCTCATTTGACAGTACATGCACACATACACAAAAAATAATAATTTTTTTTAAAAAATTAATAATTATATATGTAGAACATTTTATTAAAATAAAATTAAATGGAACTAATAGTCTAAAGAATGAGAATTACTGAAAAATAACTCATAACAAATTGAAACCTTCTTAACAATAAATCTTTATATTCTCTAAAGCAAATTTTTATGATGATACAAATCTTTTGCAGTAGTCTGGTAACTTAAAGGTTAATGGTTGAAACCCAATCAGAGGCACTTCAGCACGAAGGCCGAATGATCAAATTCCATAAAGACTATACTCATGAAAACCTGTGGAATAGTTCTATGCTGCTATGGATTTGCCATGAGTCAAAATAGATCTGACAACACAAGACAATGATAATACAGCAAAATATTTATTCTTTCCATTGTCTTCCCTTGGTAATAATACCTCAGGTATATAATTTCAGGCTGCCATTTCTCATAGATTTTCTTACCATGTTATCCTTGGTATCTGTTAAAATCATGGTTGTTTATTAAATTCTTATTTTCTCTAGAATGATCTTATGACAGATTTTCATTATTTAGTATGGCATGTGAATTATTATTTCTGCTTTCAAGTATCCCATTTTGGTTAAAAAACTGGTTTGGGAAGTGTTTTTTATGTGCATATATAGTTGCACTTATCAGCAAAAGGAGCACTGAATCACTTCTCTTATTTTTTCATACTAATTGCCTCTAAAATATTCTATACGCATAAATTATGCACCTAATTATGCAGCTAAGCATCAGGATGGATAGTGAAGAGATTGAGAGTGTATGCAGCTTTAGTTTACTTGGCTCCACAGTCAACACTCTTGGCACCAGTAGCCAGGAAATTAAAAGGCACATTGCCATGGGAAAGTCTGCTGTTAGGGACCTCTCCAAAGTACTGAAGAGCAATGGTGTCTCTCTGGAGACTAAGGTGCGTCTGATACAGGCCATAGTCTTCGCAATCACCTGTTATGCATCAGAGAGTTGGACAATGACCAAAGAGGATAGAAGGAGAATTGATGCCTTTGAGCTATGGTGCCGGAGAAGAGTATTGAGAATACCATGGACTGCTAGGAAAACAAACAGATTCGTCCTGGTAAGGATTAAACTGTGTGGCTCCTTGGAGGCAAGGATTCTGAGGCTCTGTCTAACATAATTTGGACATGTTGTGAGGAGAGACCGGTCCTTGGAGAAGGACATCATGTTTGGGAGGGCGGAAGGACAGCGCAGGAGGGGAAGGCCCTCCAAGAGGTGGATTGATTCAGTGACCGGGATAATCAGGATGGGAGTGTCAGACTGCAATTGGCACAGGACAGAGCAGAGTTTAGGGCTGTTGTACATACGGTCATTATGAGTCGCAAGCAACTCGATGGCACATAACAACAACAACAAGCTATTTACTGAACTTTGCTCTGAATTTCTCCTAGAAAAATCAAATAGATGCAGAATTTGGATGTGTTTTATGATTATGAACAGAAACATGTTTATATTCTTTTAAAAAAAACAATAACATCACTGTTAGCGCTCATCTTAATCTGTAAGTCAGTGTTATGGCTATGTCTATTAGGTATTCTTCAATATAATGAAAATTATAGGCTAATTAACTGTGAAAATAATTTAATAGCTCTCAATTGCAAAAAAGGAAAACAATATTTCCTACCAGAAACCATTAACATGAATACAATTAATATAGGGAGCTCTAGTAATACTATCAGCTTGGAAGCAGGAGTGGTATCTACTTTCAAAATAGCTTGTCTCTGGAAACACTATGAACCTGGAGAAAGGATGAAATTTATACAAGCATTCAGGTCTTTCATTCATATTGTCGCTCTGAGTTGCCTACGACTTGACAGCACTTAATGACAACCACCACCACAGTGATACCATCAGTAAAATAGTAGTCAACAAACCAAAAGGTTGATAGGGTTGATAGTTTGAATTCACCAGTTGTTCCATAGGATAAAGATGAGAAACTTTGCTCCCATAAAGATTTAAAACTTCAGAAATCCTACAGGGAACTTCTGTTTTACAAGGTTGCTATGAGTTGGAAAAGACTCAAATAGTAGCAGGTAGGATGATTATGTATATTTTCATGTGCAGGTACTTTTTGAAATGTGTATTATTTTGATGTGTATAATCTGTTTTCTATTAATTTGGCTTCATAATTAGGAAGCAGTTTTGCTTTCTAATTCTGGCATGCAAGTGATATTTAGGGTGCTTCTCAGGCCTTTAACATAAAAATCTCCTTGCTCATATTAGTAATGAAAATGCTGAGGCCTCACCTACTGACTCAAGAGCTACCACAGAGTTGCACAGTTTGGTGAATGGAGGGAGGTGGAGGAAAGAAGAGGGAAGGATCTGGGTGAAAAGACAAGGTAATGATGGACAAGGTCTACTAGTTATTAATTTTTTTAAATAAAATTTTTAACTTATACTGGTTTACTTACAAAGTTCTTAGGCATTGCTTTTCACACTGGATCTTCACCAATTCCTTAACCCAGACTTCCCTCTACCCATCAAATTGTGTAACCATAAGATTATCACCCTATTCTCACCTCTCAGTTCCTACCCTCCCCTTCTTGGATCCTTAGACACATATTACTAGTTACCTATTTCTGTAATAATGGCCTTACAGAGTGCATGGGACAAAGTTAGTTCACTTAGCATAATGCTCTCCAACCCCTCCCAAGTTAGGTAGTGATTTTCAAAATCATTGCTCCTGTATGCTGCATAATAGTCCATCATGTGCATGTCCAATGGTTATTAATTTTATAAAATACAATATATGAGAATGATTATATGAAACACAATGCGAATGAAGAATAGTGTGAAACACAATGTGTATGATCTTTGTAAGCAAACCATTTAAAAAAAGAGCTAGTCAGTGCTGGGCAAGCTCTTCAGGTGTGAATACTCAAATTAGTGAATATTATCTCGCAAGTGAAGCACTAAATAGAATAATTTTCAGTCTAAACTATACATGTCCTAAAGACAAAACTAAAAAAATACAAAATAACGAGAATATGGTATGTTTTTAAATCTGACTTGTCTGCACTCCCGCCTCCAATAAGTCTTTCTTCAATCATTTAACTCATTGCCATCCAGCTGGAAAACGTTTATACCTGACATCTCTAACATTGGGTTTCTAAGGTGATAAATTACATAGGAGGAGACTGCCCATCTCTCTCCCAAGGAGCAGCTTGTGGATTCAAACTGCCAGTGAGGTCCAGCACTAAGGACTAGACTAACAAAGTTCCACTTTTCAACCACTTAATCTTGAGAACTGATTCCTAGATTGGTAAAATGAGAACAGGGTATCTGATTTCACTATCCAATCCACAACTTTGCTGTAGTTATTAATAAAGGCTTAAGAATTAGAGAAAGGGAAAGTAAAAAAACTTTCATAATTGTGACATATGTATTATGAGCAAGGTGGTCTAATGTCTTACTGGATTATGAATGGCAAGACATAAAGCTTAATTTTTAAAGCCATCATACTTCTTCCTAAACCTATGTGCAACAACCTAGGGAATCAATCACTGTGAGGAACAGAGAACTGTGACTACGTCATTTAAACCATTATCACAGTTCAACATTTTTTTTAAGAGTTGTCAAAACACTGCTTTTTTCCCTTCAGATACTTTGAGGGTTTTTTGTTTTTGTTTGGTTTTAGTGTTTATTTTTGTTTTCTTGGGAAAAACAATAAAATCACCTCAGAGATGAAAATAGAGATACATACTCAGATAATATGATTAAAAGGTGACATTTTTAATTCAATTATATAGACTTTCCTATTCAAAATTAAATAACTGGGAAATAAGTATACACTGATACATGTGGTTTGCATAACACAACTGATAACAAAAGTTAAATTCAACCAACAACTTTACAACTTTACACACAGACACACACACATTGTTGTTGTTGCCGACTGCCTTTGAGTCAAGCACGACTCATAGTGACCCTATGAACAAAAGGCCTGAAGCCTTTCCATAACTAACGACATTTATCAAAGTCCATAGAGTTTCTGCAGGCATGTTGTTTAGGAAGTGGATGCCACTCCTGCTTCCAAACCTGTCTTAAACTGGGAGCTCCACCAAACATAGGTAAGTGTTATTATATTTGACACCCCAAAGGTACAAGGTACAGCATCACAGCAACCCCAAGTTACTTCGGTACAGCATAGTGAAAGAAGAATGATGTACCACTAAGAATAATGTTCCTCCAAAACATATTACCAACCAACTTTAAATTCAAGGGCCCTCCCCAAGGTCTTGTTGACTCTAAACAAAAAGCTTAAATAAATTAAAAAAAAAAAAACACCAAAAACACCAAAACACCCCACAACCAATATAGTATGTTATTGTTGTTATGTGCTGTACCTCAATCTCTTCTCCATCTATCATGGTGCTGCCAATTTGCTCAATGATGAGAATCTTTGTCTTCTTTTTACTGAACTTCAATCCACATTGAAGACTATAGTCCTTGACCTTGTGTAGGTCTTCATCAGTTTCAGCAAGCAAATTGTGCCATCTGCATATCTTAGGTTGTGAATGAGTTTTCCTCCAATTTTCATACCACACTCCTCCTATAAAGCCCTGCTTCATGAATGATCTGAGATTGAAAATGTATGGGGACAGGATGCATCCCAGATGTAGTCCTTTCCTGATGCAGTATTTCCTTACTCTGTTCTGAGAACTGCTTCTTGGTCTAAGTATAGGGTTCATATAAGCATGATCAAGTGTCCTGGGATTCCCATTTCCCTAAAGGTTAGCCACAATTTGTTGTGATCCACACAGTCAAATGCCTTTGCATAGTCAATCACACACACACACACACACACACACACACACACACACACACGTTTGTTTGTGTATATCCCAATAGGAAATACTTATATCACTATGGTACAACAGAGAATAACATTTGAAGTTGAGTTTAAGAATGAAGAAATACAATATACATAGTTGAATTAAAAATCAAATAAGTAGAAAGGTGGCTATTGCTTTAGGTAAAATTTAAGTAGGCAAGAAGCCATGCTGCAATCCCAAAGGCACACAATTCAAAGCCACCAGCTGCTCTGGTGAGAAAGACAGTCTTTTCCCATGCCTTTGAAATCCTGCCAGAGTCAACTACGGGTTGATTCTTATTCTATCTACAGTACATAACAACATGATTCTACTAGTGGTATGTGATTAATAGCACTAATTTATTTTTTTTAAAGTTACTTTGCAACAAGTAAATTAGTTGAAACCTACTTTATTTCCTGTTATATTTTCCACAATAATTACTTAAGACAGAAACATTCTTAAGCATTAATAAAAGTTCTGTATATGATGGCATAGCCCATAGGGAGTTGTGGTAATAAGCCAATTGTCACAGCCCTCTGACAGTTTGAATCCACCATTGACTCCTTTAGAGAAAGAAAAACAGTCTCTTGCCTTGCAATTTACAGCTTCAGAAAACGCAGGGTTATCTATGGACCAGCTCCGACAGTAATGAGTTTCAGAGCTTTGTGTTTTATAGTTTACATGATAAGGACGCTATGGCAGAATATCCAGTGATCCAGGAAGCATTAAAAGAAGATTAAAGAAGTACACAGAGTCATTGTATCAAAAAGAATTGCCTGACACAAGATTTTCATGAAGCAACCTATGACCAAGAGGCAATGGTAATGAAGAAGGAAGTTCAGGCTTCTCTGAAGAAACAGGAATTGATGGGATACCAATTTATATATTTCAACAAACAGATGCAGTCCTGGACGTGCTCACCAGGTTGTACCAAGATATCTGAAAGATAATCACCTGGTCAACTAACTGGAAGAGATCCATATTTATTCCTATTAAAAAAAAAAAAAAGATGACCTGATACAGTATGGACATTATTGAACAATATCACTGATACCATACACAAGCAAAATACTTCTAAAGATTATCCAAAAATGACTGAAACAGTACATTGACAGAACTAGAAGTACAAGCTGGATTTAGAAGAGACTGTGGCACTAGGGACATCATAGCCAATGTTAAATGGATTTTGGACAAAAGCTGAGAATGTTGATCTGTGTCTTATTAACTATACAAAGGAATTTGATTGTGTGAATCACAACAAATTGTGGCTAACCTTGAGAAGAATGGAATCTCAGAATAATTGATTGTGGTCATGTAAAACCTACTCTTAGATCAGGAACCAGTCATCAGAACAGAACAAAGAAACACTGTATGATTCAAAATCAGGAAAAGAATGTGTCAGGGATACATCCTGTCTCCAAATCTTTTCAATCTATATGAGGAACAGATCATTCACTCGGGAAGCTGGACTTTATGAGGAGGAATGTGGTATCAGGATTGGAGGAAGACTCATCAATGACCTGTGCTATGCAGATGACACAACTGTACTTGCTGACACTGAGAAAGGCATGAAACATCTGCTGCAGAAGATCAAAGACTGTTGTCTACACTATGGATTGAAGCTAAACATCAAGAAAACAAAGATTCTCACTATTGGGCCAATTGGTATCATAATAGATGTAGAAGAGACTGAATTGTTAACAGTTTCAGCTTGCTCAATTCCACACTCTTAGCACCAGCAGTCAGGAAATCAAAAGACAAAGTGCATTAGGAAATCTGCTGTCAGGGACCTCTGCAAAGTGCTGAAAAGCAGTAATGTCCATCTAGAGACTAAAGTGTATCTAATACAGTCCATGTTCTCTGCAATTACTTGCTATGTATCAGAGACCTTGACAATGACCAAAGATGACATAAGAGTAGTTGATGCCTTTGAACTGTGGTTCTGGAAAAGAGCACTTAATATATACCATAGACCCCAAAGAGAACAAATGGGTCTTAGAGAGGGTGAAACAAGGGAACAAGGATTTTGATGCTTGATCTTACATATTTTGCCAGGATGAATCATTACTTGAAGAAGGTCATCATATTTGGAAGGGTGAAAGGACAGCACAGGAGAGGAAGACCCTGGATGAGATGGATTGACACAATAACTGGGGTAACGAGGGTAGATGTGTCAAAGCTAGTGAGATTGGCTCAGGATAGAGCAGAGTTCAAGAGTTCAGAGCTATTGTGCATAAGGTTGCTATGAGTTGTAGCTGACTGGATGGCACATAACAATAACAACAATACTATATACTTTATTTACTGTGAAAATACTACCTAATAAAGTTTGGGACATGCTCAAAGGCATTTTTAATTTGTACAATTATTTTGTAAAATATTTCTTATTCGATCTTGTTACTGTGCATCAAGTTGGAATAAACTTATACCTGATCCTACAGTGGATTTCCAGAGACAGAAAATCACAAAATCACACAGGCAGATACTGCCCATCTTTCTTGAATGGATAAGCTGGTGGAGTTAAATAGTACACCTTTAGGTTGGCAATGCACTGGTTAATTTAAAGGCAAGGTTAATGACGAAAATTTGGGACATTCTCAAGTGCACTCACACAGTGAAGTATAAACCTGGAATTTGAATCTCAACTTCTCAGATTTCAAACTTTATGTTTTACTCACTGTCCACATAGCCCTGTGTTGAGTGCTTTCAGAGGATAGAAACCCTTTTAAGTTGCTGTTTGTGGGTGTGAAAGTCTCATATTCCAATTCAGTCAATGGAGAAAACAAATATAGAGCTAAATAAAAATACAAAGTGAAATGAAGCATATGCCACAAGACATTAGATGATGAAATATCATCTGTTACTCAGAAGGAAGTGCTTATATGTAAAGCTGGAAAGATAATTGTTGACAGTGCTCTAAACAGTAAGGTTAAAGTATTAAATATGTTTCTATTTCTTCAAAATACACACTTTATTCATAACAAAAAGTGTGAGAAAAAATTAAACATCCTGTAGGCTATTTCATATTCTCACCTACACCATACAAACACACATAAATCTATCTCTATGTACACCTGAGACATTTTTTAATCAGTCAAATCAACAGAGAAATACATTTTTAAAAAATTGTATTTTTACTTAAATTCTAAAACTCTTTTTAATATGTAACATGTATTCAAAGATCCTAGGTAAATGATCTTCATGCCAGTAGTGAAATCACTAGGCAGAGTAAGCTGTTAATGCAATCGGCTTCTAACTGAAAGATAGGAGGTTCAAGTTCATCTTGGACCTGAGGCATTTTGGAATAAAGGCCTGAAACACTACTAGAAAATCATCAACTGACAACTCTATGGGGCACACATGGGTGATGTGACAACATTCCTCTTTAATTTGTCACTCCTGGCATAGGAAGTAGACCAGATGATTTTCAATTCAGAATGGCCAGTCCAGTCCACTTCAGTTCATGGATTGGATGAATGGGATTTCAACTTTTGTGAATTTTATTTCATTTTAACAACTTCCAATATTCCTAGATTCATGCATGATACAGTCCATGTTACAAAAATTAATAGATGCTTCTCCTCCTTTTGAGATATATCACATGAACAAATGAAGGTCTTTCCTTGGCTGAAAGCTTCCTTAAGATAGATTCTTCTATGTGGAGGCAGAAGATTATTTAACATTTAGGTAACTCAACATATGTATAATATGGATACATTTTTTGCCTCTTAAATTGTTTGTTTCATATTACTGGATATCAAATAATCTATTTTCATTTGAGTGCTTTCCAGTATGTTTCATGTTCTAGCATTGTATCAGACAATGTTTCACTGCATTCATAGGATTTTGAAGGGTTCATTAGCTCATAAGTGGTTGGCCAAGCCTGTTTCCCAGTTTGTCCTAGTCTTGATGCTCTGTGGACACCTGTTGACCATGAGTGACCCTGCTTGTATCTGAACTACTGGTGATAGAACTTATAATATCACAGCAACATACAAGTCACTGCAGATAAACTGACAAACTGACAGATAAGTGGTTGGAGGCTGTCTTGCTGTCATTAGTTGGTGCTGTCTGGTCAGCCTCAACATGTAGTGGATGTAAGGACAACCACATGAAACTCTGCCTAATCCTTGCCACACTCACAGGTAATTGCTGTGTGTAATCCCACTGTTTTAGTCACAGCATGTTAACATAGAATCGTCTTCTTTGAGAATGGCCTCTCCAGAAACCATGTCCAACATAGGTGAGATGAAGTCTCATCAATTTTCCCTCTAAGTAGCTTTTTTTTTTCTTCCCTCAAAGGAAATTTGCTTGGTGGGTTTTTTTGTTTGGTTTTGGGGTATTTTTTGTGGGTTTTTTTTTTTGCCATCCAAGTTACATTTAATATTCTTGTCAATACCACAATTATAACACATCAGTTTTCCCTCTGTCCCTTATCCACTGTTCAACTTTTAGATGCATGTAAAGTAAATGAAAATATTATAGCTTCTACCAGGCACTCTTTAGTCTTTAAAGTGACATTCCTGCTCTTCAGCACATGAAAGAGGTCATTGCAGTAGATTTTTCCAATGCATATGCCATTTGAGTTTTTAACTGCAACTTTCGTTGGTGTTGTGAAGTCAAGTAAAATGAATAAATCCTTAACAATTTTATATTTTTCTCTATTTTTAATGATGCTATCTATTAATTTGTAAGGATTCTTGTTTTCTTTATACTGAGTTCAGCAAGCAAGGCTATGTCATCTGCATATGGAAGGTTTTTTGATGGAGCTCTTTCTAATACATATGGCACATTCTTCTTCATTCAACTTCTTGGTTTATTTAGCTAAGCAAACAAATTTAAAATTATGTGGATGAACATAGCCCTGACAGAGCTAATTTCCATATTTTATATTATGCCTTATCCCCTTGATCAATTCAAACAACTGCTTCTTGGTCTATGTACAGGTATCACATGAACACAAATAATTGTTCTGGGATTTTCACTTTCCCCTAGTGCCATCCATAATTTATTATGACCCACCTAATCAAATGACTTTGCATAGTCAAGAAAATACAAGTAACTATTTACTTGTATTCTCTGCTTTCAGTCAGTATGTACTGGACAATGAAATAATTTGTTTCCTGGCCATCTAAAATGATTTATAATACAGTGCCATTTGAGTTAGTTAACATACGTATAATATGAATATACTTTTTTCTCTTAAATTGTATGCTTCGTATTATTGTGTATCAAACATTAAATCAATTAATATTAAATTGCTACATCTCAAACTTGGCTGTGTGGTCAGCGAGACAAGTGCATGAAAAAGACATCAAGCTAGGAAAAGGTGGATGATCAGAGAAAGAAAGGAAGAGCTTCAACAAGACTGATTGACAAGCAGTCTAAAAGGGGGTAAACAGGAAATGGAGGCACATGAATGTGAAAGGGCCTCAGAGAGTAAGAATAACACAGCTGCTCAATGCCCCAGAGAAGAAAGCAGGTCAAGAGCCAGTAGCCCAGCCTTGTGCCTAGTAGCTAGAGAGCCGTCCCAACAGCAAGAGGCTATTTGTTGCTGACTCAAAGACTCACAGTTATGGTACCAACAATGGGTTTTATTAGGGAAGGACATTGGAAAGTGGGGGAGGCAAGGAATATCACCCCAAATAAGCCCAGGTTTTAGCCCAATAGTTCCAAGGCACAGCTCCTCAGTTAGACCAGGCTTGGTTTCAATTCAGCAAGCGCTCTTCCATCACCAAAGGCAAGAACAGCAAAATCTGTTAACTATGGCCCACACAAAAGCAAGACTCCTGAGGTCACACCTTACCATGGTTTCTCCACAGCAATGCTAGTCTTTACACAGCCAGAGTCTCAATCTCACCAGGGTCTTGCCGCTGTAAGCCTTGCTTGCCCCAAGCCTTGCTGCTCAGTGTGAGAAGCACTCCTTCACTTATCCCAGTCCCACAGCTGATGCTGATTTGCAAGACTATACTGATTTGTAAAACCATGTGTCTGCAGTCAGGGTTGCTAGAGATAAGAGGTGGCTAACTAATGGATGAAAAAGCCAACTTGCACACTGACTATAACAAGGGGTTCAAATATATCAAAGATCATGTTAATTGTACAAGATAGGGCAAGGTTCATATTTACTGTTCAGAAGGTTACTGTGAGTCTTAGTCGACTAGAGGGCATCAAACAGCAACAACAATAAAAAGGAGCTCTGGTGTCATTGGCCAGGAGTTGTTCTGCTAAACCAAAGGTCACACTTTTCTTGTGGTTCATCTTCTCTAGTGACTTTACAAGTGAACAATCACTTTAAAGATGAAGAATCTCCCCTAAGGGAAGGTCGTCTATGAGTTGGTTCTGACCCAAGAATGAGTGAGTGAGTGGTATACATAAAAAGTAACATAATTTGTAGTTTATTCAGAAAAAAATATCTTTAACATTTACAAGAAATTCATTTGAGATTTAAAAGAAGAAATTAAGACATTGTTTTTGTCCCTCTTAAGTATTTTCTACCAGGCTTGATTTTTAACCTCTTATATTTAGTTGGGACTAAAAACAGATGTGTTGGAAAATCACATTAAAAGGTGTTCTCGTTTGAGAATTGTGACATTTGAGAGAGAGAGATAAAGTTGGCTGAAAATCAATACTGAGGATATTTCTCTGTAGAAAGATATTTTAAAAGTTCATTCATCACTTAGATATGGGTTAACATTTTTAGAACAATTGACAGAAAGTATATTTTTCTTATATTTTTAATATCTACCAAAAGTATATTTAAGCAGAATTCACTAAAATACATATTATTTCATGTAGCAGATTTACAAATTTTATAATGTGAAAGGATATAATTAACTAAATTCTAAGAAAACTGTGATATGAAGGAAGAGGAGCAGATCAGTCTATTTGGAAGTGTAATACAGGGAAATAATATCTAATAAAAGAATGAAAATAAGTTCAGTTCACATGCAATTATAGAATTAATACTTGTTCTTTGAAAATGCTATTATTAAGCAGTATTTAAGAATTTCTGGTGGCCCAGTGGTTATGGAGTTGTACTGCCAACCCAGAGGCAGAAGGTTCAAATCCACTAGCTGTTCTGCTAGATGAAGATAGGTAATTCTCTGTGATTTACATAACCTCTGAAAACCTAATCTGTTCTCAAAATCAATGTGTTCAAATTTTGTAAATAAATGAATATTTTTTTAAAAAGCAGACAAAAATTTAAAAAAGTGAATTCCAACTTGAAGGCAATAACAAAATGAGAGATGAATTCTTGAGGAAACCAATATATTAATCTACAAAATTCTCCCAAAGCTACAACTGATTTTTTTCTTATTTTAATTGCCTTGTTCCAATTCATCTCTGGCCCTCAGTTCATTTCCTAGGCTATCATTCACAAAGGAGAACACTGCTCACCTGCTCCATTGAAGCCTCTGATGGATTTAACTCCCCAGAGGCACACAGCCTTTGGTTTAGCCATGTAATAATATTTGATAATTTTTCACAGACCACAAAACAGGTGTCATTTTTCTCAATCATGAATTACCTAGTCAGAACAATTTTCTACTTCACTCTTGTCTCAGACTGTGAATACTTGAAAGAGCTTCATTAAATATAGACATTTCTTACTATATTTATATTTGAATATTTGAATATTTTTATATTAGAATGTCTTGATCAATCAATCCATAGTAAATCTTATCCCAAAATTGTTGTTGTTGTTGTTGTTGTTGTTATGTGACATCGAGTCGTTTGTGACTCATAGTGACCCTATGTACAAGAGCCCTAAAGGCTGTTCTATCCTGTGCCAACCTTGCTGTCTCAAAAACATTCATTCCCACCACTCCACTCACAGAATTGATCCATCTCATTGAGGGTCTCCCTCTCCTGTGCCGTCCCAAAATTAGTCTGACAATATACCTTACAGATTTTATTGTGGAAATCATGTTCTACCATCATGTCATGTGAAACACACAGTGACCCTATATACAATAGCTCTGAACCCTGTCCTAACATGAGCCAGTCTCACTAACTCTGGCACATCTAATCCCATTAACCTAGTAACCATGTCAATCTATTTCATCCAGAGTCTTCCTTTCTTGTGCTGTCCCTCCTCCCTTCCAAGCATGATGTCCTTCTCCAAGGGCCAGTCCCTCTTGGCTACCTGGCCAGAGTATGTGAGACAGAGCTTCAAAACCCTTGCCTCCAAAGATAAATGACACTCTCTCAATGACAGACTTATTTCTTCTTTTGGCAGTCCATAGTAGATTCAATACTCTTCTCTGACATACAACTGAAAGGCATCAATTCTTCTTATGTCATCCTTTGTCATTGTTCAGCTCTCTGCTGTATAGCAAGTAATTACAAAAACTGTGGTCTGGATCAGGTGCCCTATATCTAGTATCTAGACTAATATCATGCTCTTCAGCACATAGGAGAGGTCCTTGACAGCTGAATTTTACAATGCAATTCACCTTTTGATTTCCTGAACGCTGATGCCAAGAGTGTTGATTGTGGAGCAGAGCAAGTTGAAACTATTAACAAATTCAATCTCTTCTCCATCCATCATGGTGTTGCCCATTGGCACTGTGGTGAGAATCTTTGTTTTCTTGATGCTGTGCTTCAATCCAAATTGCAGACTACAGTTCTTGACCTTCTGCAGCAAATGCTTCAGGTCCTCCTCAGTTGCAACAAGCAAGGTTGTATCATTAGCATAATATAAGGAGTTGATGAGTCTTTCTCCAATCCAGATACTACATTCCTCCTCCTAACTGAAGTTTAGCTTCCCAAATTATCTGTTCTGCATATAGATTAAAGAGATGTGGAGACTAGACGCACACCTGATGCTCTCCCTTTCTAATTTTGAACCTTGCAGTTTCCTTGCTCTGTTCTGATGACTGCCTGTTAGTCCAAGTATAGGTTTGGCATGAACATAATCAAATGTTCTGAGATTTCCATTCTTCTCTATGTTAGCCACAATCCGTTGTTATCACACAGTCAAATACTTGAAGGCAAGGATATTGAGACTCTTTCTCATATACTTGGGCTACATAGCCAGGAGAGACCATTCTTTGAGAAGGATATCATGCTTTGAAGGGGGGAGTGACAGTAAAGTAGAGGAAGACCACAGATGACATGCACTGACAAAATAACTGACGTAATGAGGGTAGGTGTGTCAGAGACAGTAAGATTGGCTCAGGATAGAGCAAGGTTCTGAGCTTAGAGCTGTTGTGCACAGGGTTGCTATGAGTTATAGTCAACTAGAAGGCATATAAAAACAACAACACACAGTCAGATGCCATTTCACAGTCAATGAAGCACAGAAACATTCCTCTGATACTCTGCTTTCAGCCAAGATCCATCTTGTTGTTATGTGCCGTCGAGTCACCTGTGACTCATTGTGACCCTATGTAAAACAGCCCTAAATCCTGCTCTGTCCTGTGCCAGTCTCACACCCATCCCCAACTATTCCAGTCACGGAATCAATCTACTTCATAGGAGATCATCCTCTCCTGCACTGTCTCTCCACCCTCCCAAGCATGACGTCCCTCTCTACAGACTAGTCCCTCCTTGCAACATGTCCAAAGTATTTCAGATGAAGCTTCAAAATCCTTGCCTCCAAGAGAAGCCTGATTTAACCCTCTTCAGGACAAACCTGTTCGTTCTCTTAGCAGTCCATGGTATATTCAATACTCTTCTCCAGCATTACAGCTCAGAGGCATCAATTCTCCTATCATCCCTAATTGTTCAGCTCTCTGATGCATAGTAAGTAATGGCAAAGACCACGGCCTGTATCAGGTGCACCTTAGTCTCCAGAGTGACACCATTGTTCTTCAGTACTCTGGAGAGGTTCCTAACAGCAGACTTTCCCATCACAATATGTCTTTTCCTGGCGGCTGGTGCCAAGAGTGTTGACTGTGGAGCCAAGCAAACTACAGCTGTGAATAATCTCAATCTCTTCACCATCCATCCCGATGCTGACAATTGGCTTAGGTGTGAGAATCTTTGTCTTCTTGATTTTGAGCCTCAATCTATATTGGAGGCTACAGTCAGTCCTTGAGCCTCAGCAACAGGTGCTTCAGGTCCTCCTCAGTTTCAGCAAGCAGGGTTGTGTCATCTGCATAACGTAGATTGTTGATAGATCTTCCACCAATCCTGAGGCCACACTTCTCCTCATAGAGCCCAGCCTCCTGGATAATCGGTGCTGCATAAAGGTTGAAAAGGTATGGAGATATCACACATCCCTGATGTACACCCTTCCCAATTGTGAAACATGAAGTTATTCCTTGCTCTGTTCTGACAACTGCCTCTTGGTCCAAATACAGGTATCACATTAGCACAATCAAGGGTTCTGAAATCCCCATTCTTCTCAGACTCAGCCACAGTTTGTTGTGATCCGCACAGTCAATTGCCTTAGTATAATCAATGAAACACAGACAGACATTCCTCTGGTACTCCCTACTTTCAGCCAAGATCCATCTAACTTTAGCTACAAATATCTTTAGTACCATGATTCCTTCTAAAACTTTGCAATAATATCTCTAGTGTCCCAGCCTCTTCTAATAATACACATTAGAATTAACTGATAAATGGTTTGCAATGGAAAAGTCTACTGTAAGACCTCTTCAAAGTACTGAAGAGCAGTGATGTCAATCTGGAGACTAAGGTGCACCTGGTCCAGGCCATAATCTTCACAATTACTTGCTATACATCAGAAAGCTGGACAATTTTGAGAGGGGATAGAAGGAGAATTGATGCCTTTGAGCTGTGGTGCTCAAAAAAAGTATTGAATATACCAGGGACTGCTAGGAGAACAAAATGGTTTTATTCTAGAGAAGGTGAGATCAGGCTGCTCCTTGGAGGCAAGGATTCTGAAGCTTCGTCTGACATACTTTGGACGTGTTGGAAGGAGGGACTAGTCCTTTGAGAGGGGTGCGATGCTTGGGAGGGTGGAGGAACAGCGCAATAAAGGAAGATCCTTGATATAATGGATTGATTCAGTGACTGGTGTAATGAGGTTAGGTGAATCAGTGACAGTAAGATTGGCGCAGGGTAGGGCAGGGTTTAGGCTGTTGCACATAGGGTTACTATGAGTGGCAGGCAACTCGTTGACACATAACAACAATAATAACAACAACAATTATCACTTTGAATTTTTGCATTAGACACTTTATAATGTGTAGGCACATTCCTTATATAATGTTTTCTGCTGTTGTACATAACGATTTTGAAGACCTGATATTTCTGAAGTGGATGGCCAGTCATGTTTCTTAGTCTCTCTTAATCTGGATGCTGCACTGATTTTTTCACTGTTGTGGACCCTGATGGATGTGAAATACTGGTGGCACAGCTTCTAGCACTGCAGCAATGCACAAACCACCACATTATGTACAATTTTTTTCTCACTTACTTTGGATATATTCTCAGAAAGAAACAATCCTTTGAGAGAGAAATGATATGCTAAGAAAAGTCAGAAAAAGAGAGGAAGACCCTCAACAAGATAGATTAATGCAGTGACTTCCACAACAGGCTTCATTTGAAATTATGAGGATGGTGCAGGGTAGGGCTAGAGTCAGATCTGCTACCAAACATAACATATAACTTGCTCTTTATATAAATGCACAATGAAAACAACTCATTGCCACTAAATCAGAACCAACTTATAGATGACCCTCAGGCAGGCTTTCAAAGAGTCTAAATCACATGGAAGGATGATTATTTCAGAGGCTCTAAATCACATGTGCAATCAAACTTGCAATCAAGAGGCATTTATAATAGTGAGTGACTGGAATGCAAAAGTTGGGAACAGAGAAGATTCAGTAGTTGGAAAACATGGACTAGGTGACAGAAATGGAGCTGGAGAGAGAGAATGATTGAATTTTGCACAATCAAAGACTTGTTCATAGCAAATATGTTTTTTAAGAGACATAAACACAGGTCATATACATGGATTTCACCTGATGGTATGCATAGAAATCAGATCAATTATACCTGTGGAAAGAACCGCTGGAGAAGCTCAATATCAGCTGTGAAAACTAGGCCAGGAGCTGATTGTGGAACAGACCACCAACTACTCATATGCAAATTCAAGCTGAAGCTGAGGAAAATTAAACCAAATCCAAGGTAACCAAATTATGACTTTGAGTCTATCCCACCTGAATTGCAGAATCATCTCAGGAACAGGTTTGAGGCCTTGAACACTAATGAGCAAAGACCAGATGAGTTGTGGGAGGATGTCAAAGGTATCATCCAGGAAGAGTGCAAACAGTCATTGCAAAGACAGAAGAGGAAGCAAAGACCAAAATGGATGTCAGAAGAGACTCTGAAAATTGCACTGGAGCACAGGGAAGCAAAAGCACAAGGAAGAATTCAAGATACTAAAGAGTTGAATGGAAGATTTCAAAACACAGCAGAGGAGGACAAAGTAAAATATTACAATGAGATGTGCAAGGAGTTAGAGTCAGAAAATCAAAAGGGCCGAACTCGCTCAGTATTTCTTAAGCTCAAGGAACTAAAGAACAAATTCAAGCCTCGAGATGCTATAATCAAGGATGCTTTGGACAGAATATTAAATGATCCAGGAAGTATTAAAAGAAGATGTAAAGAATATACTGAGTCACTGTACCGAAAGGAATTGGCAGACACAGAAGAATTTCATGAAAAAACATATGAGCAAGAGCCTATGGTGATTAAAGAAGATCAGGCTGCTTTGAAGGAAACGGCAAAAAATAAGGCCCCAGGAATAGATGGTATATCAATTGACATATTTCGGCTAACAGATGCTGTCCTGGATATGCTCATCAAGTTGTGCCAAGAAATCTGGAGACAACCACTTGGCCAACTGACTGGAAGAGATCTATATTTGTTCCCATCCCATGTGGAAACTATAGAACAATCTCATTGATTTCACATGCAAGTAAGATTCAGTAGAATCTGCAGGTTATCCAAAAACTACTGGAACAGTACATCAGCAGAGAACTGCCAGAAGTCTGTGCTGGGTTTAGAAGGGATCGTGGTACTAGGGATATTGTAGTTGATGTTAGATGGATCTTAGCTGAAAGCAGAGAATACCAGAAGAATGTCTATCTATGTTTCATTGATTTTGCAAAAGCATTTGACTGTGTGGGTCATAACAAATTGTGACTGACTCTGAAAAGAATGGGAATCCCAGAATGTTTTATCTTGCTAATGCATAACCTATATGTGGACCAGGAAGCAGTCATCAGAACAGAGCAAGGGAACACTGCAAGGTTCAAAACTGGGAAGGGTGTACACCAGGGATGCATTCTATCTCCATACCTTTTCAACTTGTATGCAGAACGGATTACCCGGGAGGCTGGGTTCTATGAGGAGAAATGTGGAGTCAAGATTGGTGGAAGATCTATCAAAATCTGCATTATGCAGATGACACAACCCTGCTTGCTGAAACTGAGGAGGACATGAAGTGCTTGCCACAGAGGGTCAAGGACTGCAGCCTCCAATATAGATTGAGGCTCAATATCAAGAAGACAAAGATTCTCACCACTTGGCCAGTTGGCAGCATCAGGATGGATGGTGAGGAGTTTGAGGTTGTTCACAGCTTCAGTTGGCTTGGCTCCACAGTCAACACTCCTAGCACCAGTAGCCAGGAAATTAAAAGGTGTATTGCCATGAGAAAATCTGCTGTTAGGGACTTCTCCAAAGTACTGAAGAGCAATGGTGTCTCTCTGGAGACTAAGTTGCGTCTGATACAGGCCATGGTCTTCGCAATCACTTGTTATGCATCAGAGAGTTGGACAATTACCAAGGAGGATAGAAGGAGAATTGATGCCTTTGAGCTGTGGTGCTGGAGAAAAGTATTGAAAGTACCATGGACTGCTAGGAAAACAAACAGATTCATCCTGGAAAGGGTTAAACTGGGTGGCTCTTTGGAGGCAAGGATTCTGAGGCTTCGTCTAACATACTTTGGACATGTTGTAAGGAGAGACCGGTCCCTGAAGAAAGACATCATGCTTGGGAGGGATGAGGGACAGCGCAGGAGGGGAAGGCCCTCTATGAGGTGGATTGATTCAGTGACGGGGGTAATCAGGATGGGAGTGTCAGAGACAGTGCAATTGGCACAGGACAGAGCAGAGTTTAGGGTTGTACATAGAGTCACTATGAGTCACAGGTGACTCGACAGCACATACCAAAAACAACAAATCACATGGGCAGAGATCATTCACCTTTCTTTCAGAGAGCAGCTGGTGGATTCAAACCACCTGTCTCTGAGTTGGTAGCACAACTCCCTATTCACACTGTCACAAGAGCTCCCATATAGAGGATAATATTTGTATTCATTCCTATCTTACCATTTTTCCAACTTATATGTCATTAACTAATGGAAAGGACTAGACTCAATAAATTCTCCCTCCCTTCCAAATTTAAGCAAAATTAATGGGATATGCCCTGAAACAAGAATGACCATCTCACAAAATTCATTAGCCAAAACTCCTCTGATACTGTGTCCTGCCACATGCAACTCTGGTATCATCACATAGATGGAGCCTCACTGCTCTAAATCGACGTGAAGTTTTCTCCTCCTTTTTAGTTTTATTGGGTTTATTCTGTTGCCAGCTACAATTAGTTAGTACTCCAGGGACCAATTAGTCCCCTGGAAATATACTTTGGGCAGGCCTGCCTGGTCCACTTGTCAGATAAAAGCAAATGTGCCAAGGAACGAACCCAGTTTAGATTCAGGCCAGAACATGACTTCTCCTACTCTATCTGAGCCTAGGAATCAAGTCCATAAACATTTTTCTTAAGTATCTCAACAGTTAAGGTTTATTGTATATAAGCAGGCAAAATAGCTGCTCATCATTTCTTTCTTTTAATTTTTTGTCACTGTTTTAAATATATTTACCATATAACTTTTGCTGTTAGAGGTGTAAAACTTACTAAAAACAATACTGAAAATCAGTTTTGCCACCTTACCCTTAATCAGTGTGATTTTTCAATTGCTGCAAAAAGAAATGCTGTAGCATTTGCATCAAAGTTTTGAAGAAAACATGCAATTTCTTTCATAAGATTATATAAGCATAATTTCATGTATCAGAAAAATAACTACTACAATAATTTTAGATTTGGTCCCACTCAATGTATTTTCACAAGAAATAAATAAGCTTTGAATGGTTTCACCAACAGAGTCTAAGACAGTGTTATGGTGTAGCAATAAAAATGTCAATAAAGCTGTTGTCAAATGAAATATAAAGTTTTGCCCTTAATTATTTTGGAATATCTTTTCCACAGAAGCAAAAACTGGAGAAAAGCTTGTGCTGGTATTATGGATACGAAAGGGTTAACTCAGCAAGTCTCAGTTTTTCAAACCCTACTCATTCCCAAGAAATGCCTTTCTTCAAGAATGGCTTTGGCTCCTGAGAGAAGAATTTTGAGTTCTTGAGATATTCTGCCTGAAGCCTTGGACAAAATGATATTAGTTTCATCAAGCATCTTATGCAAGCAATGTGATTAAATGTATAGTCATATATAGAGAACATAGCTTTTGCTCCAATAGTTTGGAATCTGTGCAGTTGAAGTCGAACATGCAAGTCATCCCTAAGTGACTGTTGCTGTTGTTGTTAGATGTCATTAAGTTGATTATGATTCATGGTGTTACATTAAACAACAGATCAAACTCTTGCCCTATGAACCATACCTTCAAGTGCAATTGCTTTTCTGAATCCTATGAGCCCTTCTAATGAATTATGAAGTCTGGTGGCCTAGTGGTAAGAATGTGCTCTGCAATCTCGAAGGCACATGGTTCGAAACTGCAAGCTGCTCCATGGGAGAAGGACAGGCATTCTCCTCCCATGTAATTAATTGCCTCTGAAAACCCACTGGAGGGTCAACTATGGTTTGGTTCTGGCTCGATGGTACACAATAACACAATAGCACAAAGATTACCTTTGAAATACTAAATATATAGGCCTGCTTCAGTGAGTAAGAAATAACTCATTGCCATCAAGTCAGAGCAGACTCATAGCTGACCATCCAGTGGGTTTTCCGTGGCTATAAATCGCTTGGGAGGAGACTGCCAATCGTCCTCCTATGGGACAACTGGTGGATTTGAAATGCTTACCTTTGGGTTGGCATTGCAACTCTTTAATCACTAGACCACAGAGCCATAACACCAAGAATAATAATGTTGCATTGCTGGTATAGTGGTGGGCATAGAGCCTTCCAACAATAATAATGTTATGTTGTTGTATACTGTTGAGTCAGAGGTGATCCATAGCTGACCTGCCAATGGGTTTTCAGAGGCAGTTAATTGCATGGGAGGAGATTGCGCATCCTTCTCCCATGGAGCAGCTGGTGGATTCAAACTGCATGCCTTTGGGATTGCAGTGCAGCTTCTTGTCATTAGGCTACCAGAGATCCCTAGAATAATAATAAGTTTAGTATTATCATCTATGTAAAAGAATAACAGAGGAGAAACTCCATGAAAAAAAATATATTACTCTGACTATATCACTTTAACCAACTATTTTTTGCATTTTCATATAAGAAACATTTATATAAGCCTTTATGTCATTTCATACAGTTAGTAACTAGTTTGCTTCTTAAAATAATATCACTATTCAGTTATGTCAATATCTTCATTTTTCCTATTAAGAAAACAAGGTACAGAAAGATGAAATAGCTTCTCTGAGGCCACACTGCTAGTAAGTGAAATAACTTATAACTTCTGGCATAAATCAACTTTATAAATAATGTAGTCAATACTATTCTAAACATAATTACTCTAGCTTCTCTCTTTATTAGTCTTTCCTTTGAATTTAGTAGGTAAGTGTACAGAAACTTTATGTGAAATGTTTATTTGCATAATTATTTGGAATGTATGTGTATTTATGTCTGTGCATTTGTTTTGGGGTTGTTGTTGTTACTGGTGATGTTAAGTGTCATCAAGTAAAGCATGACTCATAGCAGTCCCATGAAAAACAGATCTGAACTCTGTCCTATCCTGTGCCATCCCCACCTTTTCTGACGTACTCAAGCATGTAGCTGCAGACACTGTGTCAATTCGTCCATTTCATTGAGGGTCTTCCCCTCCTTCACTGAATTTCCATCTTTCCAAACATGATAACCTTCTCCAAGGAATAGCCTCTCCTAGCAACATGCCCAATGTACGTGAGACTGAGCTTTGCCATCTTTGCCTCCAAGGAGCACTCTGGTGGCGCTTACTCCACGATACATCTGTTTGTTATTTTGGGAGTTCAAGATATCTTCAGCACTCTTCTCCAACAACACAAACTCAATTCAAAGGGATTGATGATTCTTCTGTCTTCCTTATTCATTGTTAAGCATTCAGATGCATAGAAGTGATGGGAAAGACTATGACCTGAATCAGGCTCACCTTCATCTTAAAACTGATATCACCTGCTTCTCAGTACTGTCCTTGACAGTAGACTTGCCCAGTGCAATATGTCTCCTGGTCTCCTGACTGCTGGTATCGAGGGTGTGGATTGTGGTTCCAAGTAAGTTGAAACAGTTGACAATTTCAACCTTTTTGTCTATTATCATGATGGTGTCTATCGGTGCAGTGGTGAAGATTTTTGTCTTCTTGATGTTGATAACATATTACATATTGAAAGCTGCAGTCTTTGAACACAGCAAGTGCTTCAAGTCCTCCTCACTTTCAGCGAGCAAGGTTTTGTCATCTGCATAACACAGGATATTGATTATTTCTTCCTCTGATCCTGATGCCACATTCTTCTTTGAAAAGTATAATTAAAAAAAAATAGTGTGTGTGGTGGGATATGCTGAGAACCTCTTGAGAGACTCACTCAGACCGCACTGTTAGGAAGACATCATCCACCCATCACCTGGGCAAGGAATTTAACTGGATTTTGGTGATTTCACTCTATTCCAGCACAGTACATCTGTTGGACAAGTATGGAAACTGTTTAGTTCCCCATGTCCACAAAACAAAAAAAAAAAAAAAAAAGAAAAAGAAATTATTTGTTTAGCCTACAGACCAAACAGACATGGAGAAATGATACAATCCTGATGTATATCTTTCCTGATTTTAAACCAGGCAGTGTTTCCTTGCTTTGTTTGACAACAGCTTCTTGATCTAGGTATAGGTTTTGTACAAGGATAATTAAGTGTTCTAGGATTATTATTTTTATCAATATTAGCTATAGTTTGTTGGGTTTTTTGTTTGTCTGCTTGTTTTTGAGGGGTGTAGGGGGATGTGTGTGTGTGTGATCTACACAGTCCAATGCCTCTGTATAGTCAATATAGCACAAGTAGACATTATTCTGTTCTTCTCTGCCAGGATCCAGCTGATATCAGCAATGACATCCCTGGGGCCATGACCTTTTCTAAACCAAGCTTAAATTTCTTGAAGTGCTTTCTCAATGTACTGTTTTAGCTGTTTTTTGGACAGACATTATGTATTTGTTTAATTCAGCCTAGCCTATATTTCAAAAAAAACCCAAAAGACAAAGGAAAAAAATAAACCTTATTTACTGTATCAAATGTTTACTTAGATATCTGGATAGAGATTATATTTTACCTCCTTTTTAAATTTGCTGTTATTAGTAAGCACATTTTTCCATAAGCAGAGAAAAAGGGTACAGAGAGAAGAGGATCATTTTATTATTGATTGAAAAAACATTAGGATTTATCCATCTCTGAAATAATCTTCTTTCATTTAGAATTAAAACACCCTATAGCCTCCACAAAAGTCTAAATTTGCCAAATTGCACAAAAGTACCTAGCATGAAAGAACCAAGTTAGAAAATAAATTACCCTAATGTTATCACTCAATGTCTGTGTTTTAAAGCTTGGCAAATAGATTTGTCTGTGACTTTTTCTTTTCAATTCTGAAAGCCAATAATTTCTCCCAGGTGTTTTATGTTAGTATTTTATACAGCTTGGTAATTATATATTGCTTTTGAAAATTGCTGTAAGACATACGTACAAAGAGGTATGAATAGCTTGTTTACTGTTTAGATTTTTTTCTGAAATGTTATATACACACAGATGGGTAATACATGAAGTGGATTAATATGTTAATTCTCTAAATGGAAAAGCCTGTCATTCAACTGCAGGACATTAATGAGACAAATAATGACAAATCTTAAATAAGGCATTTTAAGATTTTATGATGTAGGTAGCTAGATTTTTGCCATCGCAACTTTGTCATTTTGTTGAATAATTCCTCACTACACAATAAAAAATTATTACATCTGAGATCACTTAGTAGAGTTACTTCAATACTGTACAAAATGCTAATAAAGATGCCAGCAGACTAGCTACACTCATATTTACAACAAATAAAATTTGTGAAAATATTAGTTGAATCCCATATGTTCATTCTAAAGAGAAAATAGTGTGAGCTAAGGTAAATAACAACTTTAAGTGTAATGAAATACAATCTTCTATATGACTTCACATTGAAAAGAAATATTGCTTTTCTTTAATTTTATACTTTAATATAAGGAATCATTAAGTATCACAGACACTACTTATTTTATTAATTAAAATATTCTAGTCAATTAGCTTTATATCCAGTAGATGAGTAGTCACAGAAAATAAAACATTCATAAACTTTATAATATAGAGTTCATATTTCTGTTTCAAATGTCAATGTTTTAATTTTGAAATAAATCACCTGTCAAGCTAATATTTTCACCTTCACCTATTGGGCTTGATTGAATAACTAGGAATTCTTTGATAACTATTAGAAAAGTAGAAAATGTATGCAAAATTAATTATTTTTACTTTGTATAAAGAGTAATAATTACACCTTCCATTCATTGATTTTCCTGTCAGGCATTTATCATGGACAGTAGCAAGAATAAAGGTCCTTCTAAAAATATCTAATAAAAATTCTAGAATCTGTGAAATTGTTACATTACTTGGCAAATGGGGATCAAAATGGTGGAATCAATTAGTCAATCAAGTGACTTTTAGACAGATTATTCTGTTTTATCATCTAAATCAGATAAAATGCATTTTCAATATTTCATCCTTGGCATTAGTGTTGGTATTGTAAATATAAAGAATAGTTACATTAGTTTACATTATTTATAAGCCTTTGAATATGATAACATCACTGACACTAATTGTACTTCAAGATAGATCATGAAATGAAATATTCATTGTGGCAATAAATATCACACCATTTCACTTCAATTTGCTATTTCTGACATAGTATATTATTATGTAACTCAAAATGGCCAATACTGTCTATTTCAGTTTACTGACACCTAGAATATAAATTTTAAAGGATTCTATTTGATGTTTGACAGTTTCCAATTGTTCTTGAATCTTAATGTGTGCATTCATGCTTCCAGTTATTAATAAATGATGTAGCTGTTTCTTTTGAGTCATGTTATACCAGCAAATGAAGATCCTGAGGCTTCACTCCATCTTATCATTATGGTCAACTCTATTTAAGGAGGCAACATTACCCAATCATAATCTGAATTTGATAATTTTTTAATCAGAGTGGTTTATCTTTAGGCTTTAATCAAATAAAATTCCCCTGTGACTCACAGGGTTTTCAGTGGCCAGCTCTTTCAAAAGATGACCAGATTCCCCTTCCAAGTCTGCCTTACTCTGAAAACTCCAATGAAATCTGTCCTCTTTTGAGTATTTGAAGCAGGATTAAAATGACATGTATGCCACTGTAGAACAACTAGTTGATGGATGAGTAGTACAGATTTAAAACAGTGAGAAAATAACAGAAAATTTTTTAAGATAAAAATTGACCACCCTGGAAATAAAAAAAATAAAAATAAAATGAAGGAAAGCAGAAAGAATAAAAGTATCTGTGACATAATACAAAATTTCTCAGATTTGAAAAACTGCTAAATGTTTAGCAGAAATACTCAGTGCAGTAGATGAAAAGCCTTGATATTAAAGAGGGTGTTGGGGTAGAGTTATGTTGTTAGGTGCCTGTGTTAGAAGATTACAAATAAAAGAAAGAGACTCTGATTGTCATCAGAATTTCTTGATAATAATACCACCATGATTTAAAAAAATTAGTTTTCACTCTGTAATTAAGAATCTAGTAAAATTTTCATTAAGTCTAAAAGTAGGATTCAATGAAAGCATTCAAAGATTAAGAGAAATAAAGAGTAGGACACAGACTCTGTAGAAAACGAATATTTCACACACAAGGAATAGACACAAACATGATTATAAAAACACTTTGTGTAGCACTGAGTGTACAATTGAAACTGAGATCCCATATTTTTTATAGCCATATAACCTCACATATCCACAGCCCAGCTAGGATATCACCGACAAACCATGGCCTAAATTCAATCAGGCGTGGAACTGAATCAGGGGTTAGGGCAAGACTGAAAGGATAAAGTGATGGTCCAAGAAACAATGGCTAAAGACAGAAAAACTGAAAGACAGAAATCATATAAAAATATGAGAGAATATAGTGAAACTAAGGATGTGAAATTCTAGGTATAAAAACAAAACTCGAGTATAAAAATTCTAAACAAATAAGTATATAACATACTGTTATACCTTTTTGTTTATTATTTTTGAGATAAGAAAAAAACACATGTTTTCGAGTCAATTATTCAATCAAATTTTATTTATGTAATTTTAGGCAGGAGGACGATGGGTCCATTAATATAATTTCTCTGAAAACACTAAAAATGTTATGTGCTCTATCAAAAACTATTAAAAGATGTTTTATCATGTTATTCTAAATAGTATGTGTTTATACATTAAAAACATTTATGACATCCCATTTGTGTATCAATTATTGTGCTAAGTTCTATAACACAGTTGTTGTTATTGTTGTTTGTTTGTTGTTTTTGTTGTTGTCATTAGATGCCGTTGAGACCAGATGGACTTATAGCGACCCTATGATCAAAAGATCTGAACCCTGTTCTGTCCTGTGCCATTCTCACACTTTCAGACACACAAGAGCCAGTTGCTGCAATCACTGTGTCAATTCATCTAGTTGAGGGTCTTCTCCTTGACTGATCCTCTACCCTTCTCAGCATCATTTCCCTCTCAAAGGAATAGCCTCTCCTTGCAACATGCCCAAAGTATGTGAGGTGAAGCCTTATCTTTCTTGCTTCCAAAGAGCAATCCAGCTTGGTCATCATGGGATGCTCAGTGCTCTTCTCCAACACCACAACTTAAATGCATCAATCTTCTTCTGTCATACTTATTCATTGTCTAACTCTCAGATCCATAGCAAGCAATTGGAAAGGCCCGAGTCAGATGCACCTTTGTCCTCAAACTGACATAATTTTTGTTGTTTTTGTTGTTGTTATGTGCATCAAGTCGCTTGTGACTCATAGCAATCTTATGCACAACAGCCCTAAACCCTTCTCTATCTCACACCAATATTATTGTATCCGACACACCTACCCCCCATGACCCCAGTCACTGAATCAGTCCACCTCATTGAGGGTCTTCCTCTCCTGTGCTGTCCCTTCACCCTCCCAAGCATGATGTCCCTCTCCAAGGACTGCTGATTACATCTAGCAACATGTCCAAAGTATGTCAGACGAAACTTCAGAATCCTTACCTCCAAGGAGCAGCCTGGCTTCACCTTCTCCAGGATGAACTTGTTTGCTCTACTAGCAGAATATTTACTTTGCAATATTTTGGAGAGATCCATAACTGCAGATTTTCCCAGTGCAATGCATCTTCTTATTTCCTGACTGTTGGTACCAAGGATGTTAATTGAGGATCCAAGCAAAATGATGTTGACAATTTCAATCTTATCTCCATCCATCATTCTGTTGCCTAACAGCCCAGTGGTAAGAATCTTTGTTTTCTTGACATTGAGATGCAATCCATACTGAAGGCTCATCCCTTGATCTTCTGCAACAAGTGCTTCAAGTCCTCCTCATTTTCCTTAAGCAGGGTTATATCATTTGAGTAGCACAGGCTACTGATGAGTCTCCCTCTGTTCTTGATACTACACTCCTCTTCAAAGAGTCCAGCTTCTCAAATAATTTGCTCAACATACAGATTAAATAGGTGTAGAGGGATATTATTTTTGTCAGGTATTGTCTTTAAATTGCTTACATCATCTTGAAGTATTAACAAAAATAGAAAAAAAGAAAAAAATGCACTTAAATTAGATTTATATTATACTCTACAATTCTAAAGGGTTGTTCTATAGGCCTTGTAGAAAGAATCTACATTGTCAACACAAAATCCCACAGTTCAAATCCACCAGCTGCTCAGTGGGGGAAAAATGAGTAATCAAGGCTTGTGGAGAGTCAGCTATAAGTCAGTTCTCAACGGCCCATAAGAACAACAACAGATCTATACATTCATTATAATATTAACCTATATTCATGAATATAAATGTCATGAACTTAAATCTACAACTCAAGTGAATGCATAAACTACTGATAATGGAGATGAGAAAGTAAGAAATAGAGATGAAGGAGTAGAGCAGTTGAAAAATACAGTCTTAGTGTTAAAACAATTCTGATGGTTTTTCGAGATCGATGATTTATCCTTTGCAAGTATCTTTCTAAGCAACCTAAATGGACTATTACATCTGAGGTACTGGATCTTATGTACTACAAAGGAAGTACCTTATGTACTACACAAGAAGCCAATAGACTGCATCTGTGGAAAGATGATGGAAAAGTTCAGGATCATCAGAAGGAGGCCAGGAGACAATTGTGAAATAAACCATCATGTGCCTCAATGAAAGTTCAAACTGAAGCTGAAGAAAAAGAGAGCAAATCTATGAGAGTGGAAGTACAGCCTTGATAAATCTTACATAAATTTAGAGACCATCTCAATAAATACACAAAATAATTGGTTGGCAGTCAACCCTTTCAGGAGATAGCATATGAATAAAAATAAAACTAATTTTTTTTAAATTACCAAAACACAAATCCAATAGTATTGAATGAAGAATATCAAGTTATATTGAAGGTATTGGTGAAAAAAATGAGACTTCAGAAATGGACAAACAAGAAACTCTAACAAACTAATTAAATGTCGGATGCTCTCATTCAACTAACATATGATACAAAGACATCCATATATGTGCCCACCCCAAAGTAAGAATTTTAAATTACACAATGCCAAATACTTTCAAGGGAATATAGTAACTATTGGATAATTTTATTAATGTCACACAAAAGTAAAATTTTGCTGAAAATAATGAAAAAAGAGGTGTGGTACTACCTCCACAGGGAGTGGATTAATCATGGGGTTGTACAATTTGATGGGGGAGGGGGGAGGGAAATTGGAAGAATCTAGTCTGAGAAGCAATATATTTTAATTTTGTAAATAAAGTAGTATAATAAAAAAAATTAAAGAAGGGTTTAACTAAACAAGATAAATCACTGATAGTTTTAGAAGAAAGGTGGCTGGAACTAGGAACTAAGAGAAAGTTGAGTGTCTGTGTTTAATTGACTATATAAAGACATTCAACCGAGAGGATCATAAAACATTGGGAACAACTTTGCAAAGAATAGAGATCATAGGACAAACAATTACACGTACGTAGAACATGTACCGTGTACATAGATCAAGAAGCAGTCACTGGAATAGAACAAAGGAATATTGCATGGCTTAACATCATGAATATATATTCCATCTGTATGCTAAGCAAGTAATCTGAGAAACTAGAATGTATGAAGAATGCAAGGCAATAATGTTCAAGAAATACTCATTAACAATCTGTGCTGTGCAGCTCACACAATGTTGATGGCAAAACTACAATACTTATTGAAGATCAGTATGAAAAAAACTGGATAAATTGTGTATACTACACTGAAACAGATGAGGGAGAGAATAATGTAAAACTGAAGTATGGTAGGGTATTATGGTTATCACAAGAGTCCACAATTAAGGTTGTAGAGTGGAATGTACTTGGGGCCGTGGGAAGAGTGCGGGGTGGGGGGGGATTGTGTAAAAGGGA
>NW_006399894.1:7099484-7103982 GCF_000299155.1 Elephantulus edwardii
CCTTTTCCATCTCCTTGAAGAATGGGATTGGTATTTGTATTGGGATTGCAAAAAGCATCAATTTTTAAAGTATTATTATTGTTAGGTGCCATCAAATCTAATACAACTTATAGAAACTCTATGAACAACAAATCTGAACCTTGCCCTATCCTGATCTCAGTCCTCTCAAGCATGTTGTGATAATCACTGTGTCAGTCCATTTTGTTGTAGGTCTTCCTCTCTGATGTTTACCCTGCTCTTTTCCCAGCATGAATGTCTCTCTCTAAGGACGGGTTCTTCTGAAGAATATGACTGAAATAACTGACATGGAGTTTCCTTGCTTCCAAGGAACATTCTGGATGCACTTCCTTCAAGAAGTTAAGACTTGCTCATTTTTTTTCATCATTGATGGGATATTCACTCCTCTTCACCAGCACTACAACTGAAAGCATTGATTCTTCTGCTGTCTTTGTCCATTTTCATTGTCCCACTTCCTGATTACATCAAGTAATTGAAAATTCCATGGCTTAAGTCAGATACACCTTAGTCTTTAAACTGACCTCCTTGTTCTTTAGAACTCTGGAGTCGTCCTTGACAGCAGATTTCCCCAGTGAACATGTCTATTGATTTTTTTTTTTTACTTTTGCTACTGTGAATGTTGACTGTGAATTCAAATAAAATGAAATATACCCATATCTATATATTGTTATTGTTGTGTACCATTGAGTTGGCACCTACCCATAGCTGACTCTCTGGCAGGTTTTCAGAGACAGCTAAGACATGGGAGGAGATTGTTGATCCTTCTCCCATGGAGTAGCTGGTGACTTCAAAACACATGCCTTCGGGATTGCAGCACAGCTTCTTGCCACTAGGCTACCAGAGCGCGTGCACTTTTTCTCTATCTCTATATCATCTATCTCTATCTCTATATATCTATTTATATAATCTATAATCTCTATCAATACAGTATATCTATCTCTATCATCTATACCATCTATCTCTATATCATCTATCTCTATCTCTATATATCTATTTATATAATCTATAATCTCTATCAATACAGTATATCTATCTCTATCATCTATACCATCTATCTCTATATCATCTATCTCTATCTCTATATATCTATTTATATAATCTATAATCTCTATCAATACAGTATATCTATCTCTATCATCTATACCATCTATCTCTATATCATCTATCTCTATCTCTATATATCTATTTATATAATCTATAATCTCTATCAATACAGTATATCTATCTCTATCATCTATACCATCTATCTCTATATCATCTATCTCTATCTCTATATATCTATTTATATAATCTATAATCTCTATCAATACAGTATATCTATCTCTATCATCTATACCATCTATCTCTATATCATCTATCTCTATCTCTATATATCTATTTATATAATCTATAATCTCTATCAATACAGTATATCTATCTCTATCATCTATACCATCTATCTCTATATCATCTATCTCTATCTCTATATATCTATTTATATAATCTATAATCTCTATCAATACAGTATATCTATCTCTATCATCTATACCATCTATCTCTATATCATCTATCTCTATCTCTATATATCTATTTATATAATCTATAATCTCTATCAATACAGTATATCTATCTCTATCATCTATACCATCTATCTCTATATCATCTATCTCTATCTCTATATATCTATTTATATAATCTATAATCTCTATCAATACAGTATATCTATCTCTATCATCTATACCATCTATCTCTATATCATCTATCTCTATCTCTATATATCTATTTATATAATCTATAATCTCTATCAATACAGTATATCTATCTCTATCATCTATACCATCTATCTCTATATCATCTATCTCTATCTCTATATATCTATTTATATAATCTATAATCTCTATCAATACAGTATATCTATCTCTATCATCTATACCATCTATCTCTATATCATCTATCTCTATCTCTATATATCTATTTATATAATCTATAATCTCTATCAATACAGTATATCTATCTCTATCATCTATACCATCTATCTCTATATCATCTATCTCTATCTCTATATATCTATTTATATAATCTATAATCTCTATCAATACAGTATATCTATCTCTATCATCTATACCATCTATCTCTATATCATCTATCTCTATCTCTATATATCTATTTATATAATCTATAATCTCTATCAATACAGTATATCTATCTCTATCATCTATACCATCTATCTCTATATCATCTATCTCTATCTCTATATATCTATTTATATAATCTATAATCTCTATCAATACAGTATATCTATCTCTATCATCTATACCATCTATCTCTATATCATCTATCTCTATCTCTATATATCTATTTATATAATCTATAATCTCTATCAATACAGTATATCTATCTCTATCATCTATACCATCTATCTCTATATCATCTATCTCTATCTCTATATATCTATTTATATAATCTATAATCTCTATCAATACAGTATATCTATCTCTATCATCTATACCATCTATCTCTATATCATCTATCTCTATCTCTATATATCTATTTATATAATCTATAATCTCTATCAATACAGTATATCTATCTCTATCATCTATACCATCTATCTCTATATCATCTATCTCTATCTCTATATATCTATTTATATAATCTATAATCTCTATCAATACAGTATATCTATCTCTATCATCTATACCATCTATCTCTATATCATCTATCTCTATCTCTATATATCTATTTATATAATCTATAATCTCTATCAATACAGTATATCTATCTCTATCATCTATACCATCTATCTCTATATCATCTATCTCTATCTCTATATATCTATTTATATAATCTATAATCTCTATCAATACAGTATATCTATCTCTATCATCTATACCATCTATCTCTATATCATCTATCTCTATCTCTATATATCTATTTATATAATCTATAATCTCTATCAATACAGTATATCTATCTCTATCATCTATACCATCTATCTCTATATCATCTATCTCTATCTCTATATATCTATTTATATAATCTATAATCTCTATCAATACAGTATATCTATCTCTATCATCTATACCATCTATCTCTATATCATCTATCTCTATCTCTATATATCTATTTATATAATCTATAATCTCTATCAATACAGTATATCTATCTCTATCATCTATACCATCTATCTCTATATCATCTATCTCTATCTCTATATATCTATTTATATAATCTATAATCTCTATCAATACAGTATATCTATCTCTATCATCTATACCATCTATCTCTATATCATCTATCTCTATCTCTATATATCTATTTATATAATCTATAATCTCTATCAATACAGTATATCTATCTCTATCATCTATACCATCTATCTCTATATCATCTATCTCTATCTCTATATATCTATTTATATAATCTATAATCTCTATCAATACAGTATATCTATCTCTATCATCTATACCATCTATCTCTATATCATCTATATCTGTATCTATCTATTTCTCTATATATGATTGTTTCCTGAAGTTTCGGATCAGTAAAAAAAAAAAAAAAAAGGAGACTCTCAATAATATAGACTGATACAGGGGACACAAAAATAGGCTCAAAACATAGCAAGCAGTGGTGAGAATGGCACAAAGATAGGGAATATTTTGTTCAGTTACAAGGTCACTATAAGTTGGAACTGACTGAAGTTATCCAACAATGAAACTCTGACAGTGAATACATTTGACAGACACCATAAGGAAACTGTATAACCTCAAAATTTACTGTAATCAAACAAGACATGTTCTTTAATCAGATTAACTGAGCAATTTGCTTTAGAATGTGCCCATACTTATTATGCAAGGAAGAAAACAATATCAACTTTTTTGAAACTTTGCTCAGGGAACATTTCATTTTTATCTTTAAAACAGAATATAGAATATTCTATATTCACTCCATAGTCTGACATGCTGTCAGCAAAAATAAGATGCTTATAAGGGAAGTTTTCTTAATGAGGTAATTTCCAAGTGATATATGAAGACAAGCAAAAATGGACCAGAATTTTGTGTTTTTATAAACTAAGAACTGATGGATCTAAAATGTGTTTTGTTGCCCAGAGACATAATAGTAAATGTTTTATTTATTATACATTTACTATAGATAATGAGTAATTTATATTTTTATTAAGTACAACAAATAACAAAATAAGTATTAATGGGATCACAGAAATGATATACACTATTAAAACTGATGACCAACTTTCATAAGTGAACTTTTTTCAGAAAAAGTTAAAAGAACACAAAATGTTTATTTTAAAGACACTCACCAATACTCAGAAAATGAAATAGCTCATTTAAGAATCTTTGGGGAAAAAAAAAAACAACAAAACCTCAGGATTTATTTCCAGTGTTAAACATAATTTAAATTTTATAAGAAATATTTGAGATAACATCATAATACATTTTGAATTTAAAAAAAAATTAGTTGCTTCCTCTAAATTTTTTTAAAT
>NW_006399894.1:7104082-7123799 GCF_000299155.1 Elephantulus edwardii
TACATTTATAATATTAAAATATGCTGTATTTTCCTTTGAATTTTAATTCCACTTAATATATGGATGATTCAACATGAGTTTGTTTTGCAGGCAAGGAACTGAGCAATGAGCAAAAGACAAGTACAAAGTATGCCAAAATCATTGTTGTTGTTATGTACCTTGAAGTCAGAAGTGATGCATAGCTGACCCTCCAGTTAGTTTTCAGAAGGAGTGAGTCACACAGGAATTGACTGCCCATTGTTTTCCCATGGAGTCGCTGGTGGGTTTGAATCACATGCCTTTGGGTTGATAGCACAACATCTTAACACTAAGCCACCAGATCAAAATTATTCCTCTCAAAATTATTATTGTTCTTATGTGCCACCAGGTCACCTGAGACTCATGGTGACCATATGTACAAGAGCTTTGAACTCCACTTTATTCTGAGGTAGTCTCACTGTCTCTGACACACCTATCCCCATTACCACAGTCACTGTATCAATATCTCATCGGGGGCCTTCCTCTCCTCCACTGTCCTTCTACCCTTTCAAAAATGATGCCATTCTCCAGGGACAGAGCCCTTCTGACCATGTGCCCAAAGTATGTGAGATAGAGCTTCAGAATCCTTGCCTCCAAGAAACAGCTTCGTTTCACCCTCAAGCCATGTGCCTTTGAGATTTGCAACACAGCTCTGGAACTAGGCCACAGAGCTTCCAGGACAGTACTTGACAGTACTTGAGTGCAGAGTTATAGCAGTTTATTTTTAAATATTACTTTCCTAGGCATGGCTTTTTCTGTCATCACATGGTTGGGTGAGAGAATACCAATGATTTGAATGAGGTAAAAAACATCTTTTGAGTGGGAACATCCAAAAAGGTTATAGACTGATGAGAGGATTGGTCAGTTTTGAAATTATGTAGATTTACACTGAGCAGGTTCAGAGGCAAAAAATAAAATCTTATTACCAGCAAGAAAGTAGAATCAGAGAATTCAACACACATCCATTTGGACTACAGATTCCTGCATGGGTCAGATTGGTACCTCGATGAGAGCTGCAGCAGTAACAGTGTCAGTGGATAGATAACAAGAGATCAACGTGAGTCAGAGCTGAGATAAACTGGTGGGTTACACAGAACAGGGCAAGATTCAGATAGTGCCACTATGAATTACAGCAGACTCCACAGCACCTCACAACAACAAAAGAGCTTTGTAACACTGATCCAAGGCTGTGATGCTGAAGGTCTGAGGGACTTAGGCACACCTCAGAAGTTGTGCTGACTGAAGAACTATGTGGTTTCAAACCTTCTTTTAACCTATTTCTTTTTCAGTTGTTCTTGTTGTTAGGTGTTGTTGAGTTGATTATGAATCATAGCGACCCTATAAACAGTGGATCTAAACTCCATCCTGTCCTGTACCATCTTCACACTTCCCCACACACTAGAGTCCATTGCAGCAGTCACCATGTCAATCAACCTGGTTGAATGCCTTCCTATTCTTCGCTGACTCTCCACCCTTCCAAGCATCATATCCCTCTTGAAGGAATAGCCAGCCCCTCCTAGCAACATGCCCAAATTTTATGAGGCAGAATCTCATCATTCTTGCTCCAAAGAGCACTCTGTCTGCCCCCTCTTCAAGACATATTTATTTGTTCTTTTGACAGTCCATAGGATGTTCAGTGTTCTCCACCACCACAGCTCAAAGGCGTCAATTATTCTCCTGTCATCTCTATTAATTTTCCAGCTCTCAGATGCATAGCAAATGATCAGAAAGAGCATGACCTGAATTGGAAGCACCTTAACCCTTAAACTGACATCATTACTCTTCAGTAATTTGGAGAGGTGCCTAAATGCATACTTGCTCAGTGCAATATGTCTCCTGATTTCCTGACTGCTGGCACCAAGGGTAAGATGATATTGTTAACAGTTTCAATCTCTTCTCCATCCACCATGATGTTACCTCTCCATTAAATCCCATAATTGTGGCTATGCTGTATGAGCTCTGTGTGGCCATTGCAAAGGTTTAAGTAACCAGTAGTTAAACACCCAGAGCCCTAGAAGGAATGACTTTGTCTGTGTAAAGTATAGTCAAACCTGATCTACAGCTGACCCTCTAGCGGGTTTTCAGAGGCTGTTCATCGCATGGGAGGTAACTGCCCATCGTTCTCTGCGGAAGCAGCTAGTAGCCTCAAATAACTTGCCTTTGGGTTTGCAGTACAGCTTCTCGCAATTAGGCCTCCAGAAATTCCTATTTTACCTTATCTGTTTCATGATGTTATATATAGGGGCTGTTTTTTGTGTTGTTTGGTTTCTGGTTTGTTTTTTTTAAATAATATTTTTTAAATTTATTTTTATTTTACATAGATTTTAATACAAAATTCGTACACATTGTGTTTCATTCATATACATTGCATTTCATCTGATCATTCCCATATATTTTGTTTAATAAAACTAATCACCATTGACCGGCACATGCTATCACCAACATTTCAGGTCCCCAGCAGATCTTTCCTAATTTCTTCATTCCCCTTTCTCTGCCCACCAAACTCGGTGACTCAGCATTTCCCCCTGCCCATCCTCAGCCCCCAGGTCCCCTCTCCTGCTTTGTACTTTTGTAGAAATATAACTTGTTATTCTTCTATTTTTACAATAATGCTCTCATGCAATATTTCAGCTGAACTGCTTCTTACACATAAAATTCAGCATTAGAGCACACCTTCTGAAAGATTTTATGGTTTTGATTTCAATGTTATAGTAAATTCTCTCCTTGTGTATGGTGATTATCAAATGCGTAATTTTTCATTCTTAAAATAATAAATTCTGACAAAACGTTGGAAAATATGATAATAAAATTTATGTGGGCAGCTATTCAATTATAGATGTATTCCCTCTATTTGTGATAATAGAGTGCTTACTTGAAGTCACATTGATGGCTACACTATTGCAAATAGCAGGGTAACACAGAGAAAGTGTGGATAACCGAGACAATCTTTTGGACAACTAGGCTTTGACTCCAAACACTAACAGGGAGGAAAATCAATTGCTCTTTCACATTGCATGAGTTGGAAATATAGATTCAAAAATAAATTATTGTGTTTAAGTTATGATAGATATCAATTGAAATAACATGCTTTAGTTTCCATTTTATATGTTCAGCCAAGAGAGAGCTATTTGACTCTATGGGATTTCAGGCATCTTTCAGCTAAATTAAAGATATAAACATAAAAGTTAGCACTTAGGATGTCATGAAGATTTGTGGTGTTCTCTAGGGCACCATGGATCCATAAACCAACGAAAATATCCATAAATGAGCTGTTTCCTTCTCTGAGACTTAGCGGGTATCTTTTAAGTTAATAATTTCAGAAGGCCACTAATAGTTGTGTGAAATAGAATTACCTGGCCAAGGTGAGGCAAGTGATTGAAAAAGATCAGGAGAAAATGAGAAGTGTCATCTGTTTTTTACACCAAAAGTGAATCACAACATATCAATTGTATATTATCTTTGATTGTGCAATGCAATGGCATTCTAAACTAAAATTGTCCAGTATCTTTATACCAGTGTGATACAATTAAATAGCACCAAATACCAATGGGAGCATACTACTATTATGCTAATCCTCTTACTATAATTAAATAATACTGAGCAGCTAACACAGTGATGGTTACTCATTAAGTCACTGACCAGGTGATAAGTTTCATTTTACTAAGGCACTTTTAACAATAAGAAATGCTTTCAAACATTACACAACTAAAGAATATTAATGATATTTTCAGTCTTTGTTTCAATATAGTAATAAAAATCATTCAAATAAAAGAATATTTGATTGTATTATGTACTACTGTCATTAAGTTGAATCTGCATCAACATTGTATATCAATCAAACCTTGTATGTTAGTGTTGCTATGTACCATAGAGTCACCTGAGACCCATAAAAACCCTATGTACAGCATCTTTGAAACCTGCCCTGTCCTGAACCAGCCTCACTAATTCTAACACACCAACTACCATTGCTCCAGTTACTTTATCAATCCATCTCATCTAGAATCTTCTTTTCCTATGTCGTCCCTCCACCCTTCTGAGAATGATGTCCTTTTCCAAGGACTCGTTACCTAAAGAAGGATTTGAAGTGCTTGCTACAGAAGAGCAAAGACCACAGCCTTCAATAAGGACTAGAATTCAACATCAAGAAAACAAAAATTCTCATAACTGGGCCAATAGACAATACCATGATAGATGGAGAAAGACTGAAATTGTCAATTATTTCATCTTGCTTGGATACACAATCAATACTCTCAAAAAAATGAAGACATACTGCAATGGGAACATCTGCTCTCAGGGACTGCTCCAAAGTACTGAAGAGCAATGCTGTCCGTTTAAAGACTAAGATGCTCCTGATCCAAACCATGGTCTTTCAATTACTTGCTTCATATCTAAAAATTGGACTATGAATAAGAATAATGGAAGAATCAATACCATTGAATTGTGGGGTTGGAGAAGAGGACTGAATTTTCAATAGAACAAACAAATATATTTTGGAGAAAGTGCAAAAATGGTGCTCCTTGGAAGCAAGAGTGGAGTAACTCTGTCTTATAGTCTTTGAGCATGTTGTTGTTGTTGTTGTTAGGTACCATCACTTGAGTATGACCCATGGGACCCTATGAACAACAGATCTGAAAACCCTGTCCTATACTGTATCATCCTCACACTCGTACACTAGAGCCCATTGAGGCAGTCACCGTGTCAATCCACTTGGTTGAAGTCCTTTATCTCATTTGTGCACCATCTCCCTTTCAGAGTATTATGTCCCTCTCCTCCTAGCAATATACCCAAAGCATGTGAGCAGAAGCTTTATCATTTTTGCCTCCAAAGAGGACTCCGGCTGCACTTTCTCCAACATACTTCTGTTCTTTTGGCAGTCCATGGGAACTTTAATGCTTTATCCAGAACCATAACTCAAAACCATAAATTCTTCTGTCATCCTTATTCATTGTCCAGCTTAGATGCATAACAAATGATTAAAAAGACGATAGCCCAGATCAGACATATTTTAGTCTTCAAAACGACATCATTAATCCTCAATAATTTGGAGAGGTCCCTAAGTGCAGTGTTTTCCAGTGCAATATGTCTCCCGATTTCCTGCCTCCTGGTACTAAGGATGCTGGTTGTGGATACAAGTAAGATGAAGTTGTTCAATCTTCTCTCCATCTATCATATTGCCTATCAGTTCAAATGTAAGAATTTTTGTTATCTTGATGTTGAGATGCAATCCATACTGAAGGCTGCATTCCTTGATCTTCTGCAACAAGTGCTTCAAGTCCTCCTCACTTTCAGCAAGCAAGATTGTGTCATCTGCATAATGCAAGTCATTGTTGAGTGTTTTTCTGATCTTGATTACACATTCTTCTTCACAGAATCCAGCTTCTTGAATCATTTTCTCAGCAAACAAATCAAATAGGAATGGAGAGAGAATACATTCCTGGCACACTCGTTTCTTAATTTTAAACCATACAGTGTTCCTTTGTTCTGATCTCACACAACAACCTCTTTGTCTAGGTATAGGTTTCATAGGAGGCCAATTAAGTGCTCTGGGATTCCCCTTCTTCTCAATGCTAGCCATAGTTTGACCTTATCCACACAGTCAAATGCTTTTGAATAGTCAATAAAGCAAAGCAGACATTCTTCTGACATGATTTTAGAAAGGGCCAATTCTTGGATAAAGCTATCATGCTTGATAAGACAGAGGGTCAGTAAAAGAGAGAAAGATCCTTAACAAAATGGCTCAACACAGTGACTGCAGCAGTGGACTTAAGCATGTCAGGTATGATGAGGAAGGCACAGGATAGAAAAGGGTCCAGCTCTCTTGTGAGTAGGGCCACTGTGATTTTCACCACTTAATGGTACCTCGCAAGAACAAAGAAATCTAACAAATCAAACTTCCACAACCCTAACAGCAGAGTCTAAGCTGACACCAAGGGGTGTTCACTATGAGTTATAATCAGCTAGAGGTAACTGTGTTGATTTTTTATTTAATTTGACAAAAGAGACTGTGACCAGCAGAAAACCTACAGGTTCCAACCTGTTTCAGAAATCAAAGAGAGTTCCTTTCCCTCAGGAAGCCATATATAACAACTGATCAATATTAGAGTATAACGGGCCAACATCCCACTCTAATTTTACTCACCTCTGTCTCACAGCTCCCAGTGGGAGATAAAAAACCTTTCTTGCAACTGCACTGCTGCTCAAATTGTCTTTACATCCAAACCTACATTTCCCCTTTCAATTCATAGATACTCTGGTATTGTCAAGTAGCATGGAGTTTATTTCAACTCACAGTAATCTTATGGTTATCCTCAAATCTCTATCAAATGAATCTCCTACATACTACTGACTCTACTGGGAACTGGAGACTTTTAGGGTAACAAGTAATTAATAAAATATGAACAGTTAACTTGGGATAGTATTCAATTTCATTTTTGGTGGGAATGTTCTAAGTAAATTCTTAGAAAGTGGAATACAGACACAGACATTGTGTTTCCGAATATGAGGGCTTGAGAAGGCAGTACAGATTAGAGGAAAAAGTAATGGATTGAGACAGTTGGCTTAGAATTCAGTTTGTCTCTTACTACCTGTGTGGCACAAAACAGCTTATAAAAAAAGTCCCTCAGGACAGTCTGCAAACTGACAGTCTAGGGCTTGACATTTTTGCTTTGTTTCCTCACAGTTTAGTTACACCATAATTCAATCACTTACATTAAATACAGGAGAACCTCACATAAAAATCTCCATATTTACTTTTTCCTGAAAAACATGAAAAGTAGCACTGCTTAGATGCCATGACTACACAATAGCAATGATTGTAGGTAAACAGCAGCTGTCTTCTTCACTAAAGAAAACACTCTGTCTGATTTCTTGTCTTATAGCTAGTCTACTAATTTATTTTACATGGATAATTCTTTTGCAATTTCAGTTTTATGAAGATAAGGTTACCAGAGGAGTCCTGCTGCTGGCTCAAAGCCTACTTGTGATTTTTCAAGCCTGACTGTAGGCAATTACAAAGACTTTACCTGGAAAGCCTTAGGGGGAAAGCTGACCTCCCCGCCAGACTTGGTACACAGCCAATGCAATGCAGCCTCAAAGAGGATTGCAGTAAAAGACTCAGCATCAGGCAGAGACCTGCCAAACTCTTTAGCATATCTCTATATCTATTTGCATTTCTAGCCAGAGGGCCTCCAAACATTTGAGGAGAAGGAGGGACTCTTTAATACACTTTTCCAACACTGAGTATTTAGTGTTTTTCCTATTATAATCCTTCTCTTCACATTCTTCTTGACCCCAAGTTCTTAAAAATTTCAGGACTTTTTGTTAGGAACTAACTCAGCAAAGAATGTTCCCAATTCTGCACTGGTACATTGACCTAAGTCTGAATTAGCTATTCCTAGAGAAACATAGAACAAAAGAGCTGTAGCAATAGGACATTCATTTTTTCCATAACGGAAGCTGCAAAGATGGAAATAGCTTAAGAGAAGACCAAGAAGCAGCAGAAAGGGTCTTGTATAGCTAAGATTATCACATCAAAACCACTGACATAGAAGTAATACTAACTCAGAGTCGGAATCCTACCCTGTAGGATTAATAAAATTTCCCCATAGATATCTGGGGCCATAAATCTTTAACAGAAGTAGACCTTGCTCATCTTTTTTCCTATAATGTGACTAATGTATTCAAATCATTGACTTTTCAAATAGCAGTTCAATGCTTAACACACTGTGTCATTAGGCACCTTCAGTACTAATATGTTGTTGTTTGTGCTGTCGAGTCACCTGGAACTCATAGTGACCCTAGGCATAACAGCCCTAAACCCTGCTCTGTCCTGTGCCAATCTTATTGTCTCCGACACACCTATCCCCATTACCTCAGTTACTGAATCAATCCACCTCATTGAGGGTTTTCCTCTCCTATGCTGTCCTTCCACCCTCCCAAGCATGATGGCCCTCTCCAAGGACTGATCCTGCCTTGCAACATTTCCAAAGTATGTCAGACAAAGCTTTAGCACCCTTGACTCCAAGGAGCAGCCTGGTTTCACCCTCTCAAGGATGAACTTGTTTGTTCTAGCAGTCCATGGTTTATTCAACACTCTTCTCCAGCACCACAGCTCAAAGGCATCAATTCTCCTCTTATTGTCTCCAGTCATTGTCCACCTTTCTGAAATAAAGCAAGTGATTGCAAAGACCATGGCCTGGGTCAGACACACCTTAGTCTCCAGATTGACATAATTGCTCTTCAGTACTCGGGAGAAATCTCTTATGGCAGATTTTCCCAGTGTAATTTGTCTTTTCATTTCCTAGCTGATGGTGCCAAGAGTGTTCATTGTAAAGCCAAGCAAACTGAAGCTGTTAACAGTATCAATCCCTTCACCTTCCATCATGATACTGCCAATTGGCTTCATGGTAAGAATCTTTGTTTTCTTGATGTTGAGCTTCACTCCATATTGAAGTCCACAGTCCTTGACCTTCTGCAGCAAGCACTTCAGGTCCTCCTCCGTTTCAGCAAGCAGGGTTGTGTCATCTGCATAATGCAGATTGTTGATGAGTCTCCAATTCTGATGTCACATTTCTCTTTATATAGCTCAGTCTCATGGATAATCTGTTCTGCATACAGATTAAAAAGATTTGGAGAAAATCAATCTCCATAATAGTTTATGTGTTTCCTACTGCCAAAGGGGCCCTTTAGAGTAGTGAGAGAAGTTCTTCACCCTGAAACCCACAGCATCCCTTTTCAGCAGGAAGTAGCTAAGAGAATACGCCATCCCCTTTTTCCTTATGAATCAGGGTGAAGTCTCTCTCAGGGAGGAGTGATAGGGAATGGCAAAGGACACACTGACAAAGGAGATTAATCAGAACTGACTTTGACAAGCACTGTGGCAATTGGACAATTAAAACAGACATTCGGATGGTGGGGGAAGAAGAACAAACTGGGGAGGAGGGTAGAGAGAATGGTGCAATAACAAATGAATGAAAACCCAAAATCTCTGTAAATGTTCATTAAAACTAATACAATTTAATAATAATAAAAAAAACAAAAAAAGAAATAAAAAAACAAAGAAAAAAAGGAAAGAAGAAAAAAAAACTAAAAAAATATTTAATTTTAAAAAAAAGATTTGGAGATAGCACACATTCTCGGCGCACACCTTTCCCAATTTTGAACCATGCAATATTTCCTTGCTCTGTTCTGATGACTGCCTGTTGGTACAAATATAGTTTTCATATAATCACAATCAAGTGTTCTGAAATTCCCATTTTTCTCAGAGTCAGGCACAGTTTATTATGATCTACACAGTCAGAAAGATTTACATAGTCAGACACAAATAAATTACTTTAGCTAGTTAAACAATACAGAAAAATGTGATTATGGAAAAAGGAAGCTAGGATTTGATGACTAAATAATATTAAGCAACTGGCAACCCCTCCCCCCCACTTCCAAAATTGTGTCTGGTGTCATCTAGTTGACTTTAACTCACAGTAACTTCATGAACAACATATTTGAATCTTGCTCTATCCTGCACCATCCTCATGCTTGACCTCTGCTACTGTCTATTTTAATCCATCACATGAGGTTCTTACTTTCTTTTTCAGACCTCCACCTTTTCTTGCATGATGTATTTTCCTAAGGACTAGTCCCTCCTGAAAACATGCCCAAAGCATGATATTTCACCATCCTTGCCATATGGAGCACCCTGGTCGAACTTCATCCAAGAAAGACTTGTTTCCTTAATAGTCTATGAAACATTCAATACTGTTCACTAACCCTACAATTCAAAAGCAATAATTTTTCTGTAATACTTATACACCATACAACTTTCAGATGCATATGGAGTCATTTAAATCACCATGGCTTACATTAGGCATATTATTCTTTAAACAGACATTCTTGCCCTTTAACACTATAAAGAAGTCCTTGGCGGTAAATTTCTCCAATGCAACACTTCCTTTGATGTCTTAACTGCTTCTATCATGGGTATGAAGAGTAGATGCAAGTTAGAAAGTTATATCCTTGAGTTGCAGAGATGAAAAAATTCAGTGGGTACATTAGTGTTGGTGCTGGTGGTAGCTAGAAGGTTTCATAATTTGCTAATCATCTGTTTTTTGAGAGGAGAAAAATTTTTATGTAAAATTATAAAGACTCTAGAATCAACTAAAATTCCATGAGTCTGGGTTGGTTTCAGAATATTGGTAAATTATTGAACGTTACAGAAAGCATTAAAAGAAAACAAATACACAGAATGGAAAGAATACAAGAGGCACTGCAAAAACAACAACAAAAATTAATCAATGCACAGCTATTTCAGGAGATAGATTCATATCATCAGAACCAAAAGTATTGAAGGAAGAAATCCAAGTTTCACTGAAAATACTGCCAAAAAAAAAGCATGGCTCCAGGAATTGACAGGACACCCATTTTGATGTTTAAACAAAATGGGGGAGAACAGCACTGGTGGCACTAACCAGGTAATGTCAAGTTTGGGGAGATAGGTACACAGCCAATATAATGAACATTGATCTAACAGAATGCAGAAATTACTGAACAATATCATTAATGTCAGACTCATGTAAAATTTTACTGAAAAGGATTCAAAATGTCTGTATCAGTATATCATTAAAGAATTCTTAGAAATTGAAGATTTGTTAAGAAGCTAGGGTTTCATTGCAAATATCAGTAGTATATTGGCTAAAATAAAACCAGAAAAAAATATTTACCTGGGTTTAACTGAACACGCAATGATATTCAATTGTCTGTTTCATAGAAGAAAAAACAATACATGAAAATTCCAGAACACTTAATGGTGTTCTTTAGAAACTGCATTCAGAAAGTAAGTCCTTTAAAATGTCTAAGGAGAAACTGCATAGCTTAAAAAAATCAGGAAAATTGTCTAACAGAGTTGCATCCTTTTATTGTATTTATTCAATCTGTATGCTGAGAAAATAATCCCCAAATATGGACTATGTAAAGAAAATGCAGCTTTAGGCTTAGAGAGAGTCTCATTAACAGGCTACAATATGTAAATGATAGAAACTTGTTTGCTGAACTTGAAGAGAACTTGAAACACAAACTGAAATTCAAAGACTACATTCAGCCTTCAGTAGCTACTACACCAGTTAGCAGTATGAAATAAAAAGTTCACAGCTGGATCAATAAGCAATAGTATGATAAATGAAGAATATATTGCTATTGTCAAGGATTTTATTTTACTTTAGATCCAAAATCAATGCCCATGGAAGCACTAGTAAAGAAGTCAATCCATATACTGCATCAGGGAAGTGAATGGAGAAAATCTTCTTCTAAGAGTTAAAAGTAAATATGTCTTTCTGAGGACTTAGGGGTACATTTGACTCTGACCATATTTTTCATTTTCTCATATGATTGTAAAAGCTGGACAGTGAATAAGAAAAACTGAAGAATAATTACTACCTTTTAATGACAGAGTTGATTAACAATATTAAATTTAACAGACTACAGAAGAAATAAAAAGTTTCTCTTGGAAGAAGTACAGCTCGATTGTTCCCTTAGATATGAGGATGGAGAGATTTTATCTTATATACTTTGGATATATATTCTCAGGAGGAACCAGTCTCTTGAGAAGGATGTCATGCTTGGTAAACAGAGTCAGCAAACCAATAAAAGCTTAAATGAGATGGACTGAAAAGAAAGCAGAAACAATGGGCTCAAACATAGCAATGATTCTAAGAATAGGGGAAAAGGGTTGTGGTTGTTCTGTTGTCCTAGGAACACTATGAGTCAAAAATGAATGGAAGACACCTAACAAGTACCCAAAGTGTAGCAAAATAACTCGATTTTCCTCTGCAAGTGAGTTTAAAAATCCTTGCACATTTAATATTCTTTATAGTTTGTATTTGAACTTTATATAATTTACATTTAATTGAATGTGAAATATTAATGCAAAGATGAAGCTTGCTTCTCTCTACAATATGGATGTAACTCGTAAAATATTAGATATAAATTGAGACACTTAAATATTTATTGTGATGTAAAATAATTCACTTGCTTAAGAAATATTTAACATATGACACAATATCTATTGTCAAATCTGAAATCTCTAAAATATCATGTCTTGACAAGAAATCATCTCCTTTCATTCATCTGTATGTGTATCCTATCCCCACAGAATCATGTTTAGGCTAAGATTATTATCATTAATTGACATATAAACAGGTCAGTCAATAGTGAATATGATTGCTACTAATTCGCTTTAAATAATAGTTGGTATTAAACATTGTATAATAATAAATGTATGTTATTTATATATAGTTCTTCCAAGTGAGTCCCTAATTTTCTCCTTGTATTCAAATCAATCTGACATTTACAAAGGTTAAATTAAAATTGAAATTGAAGAGTTCTTTGAAACTGGGAAGAGCAAAATCTTAAATTAAGCAATTTCTCATAGGAAGTTAATCACAAATAGCAAAAACTGCTAATGAAAATAATGAATTTAAATATTCATTTACAGACATGAAGGAGGGTAGTTCTCTGCTTATACTTTAGCACTCTATAAATCTGAAGTATAAATACATAACCAAAGATATGAAGAAGAGAATAATAGGATCAATATTATCCAAGACATTAATTATCCCTCATGATTATAAACAGACATATATTTTTGTTTTCCAACATTATTCTATCTAACTTGTAAAGCTTTAGGAAAAGTCTCTTCTTCAAAAACTTCTTTATCCTTTGCCTGTATTAGATAAAAAATAATTTCTATTTGAACAATACAGTGTGAATTCTCTAAAACATGATTTAAGTATCATTTCATTTTTGTGAAATAAAAAACCCAAAAGAAAAAAAAGAAATGAAATTTTGGTGAGCATATTTTCAAGTGGAAATACTTTTCATCAAACTTCCCATTGGGAAAACAGTAATTACTTAAGTTGGCAGCACACATCTGGCATAATAAAGAAGGGAATATAAAAGTCCTTGAAGTAACCGAAGTGTTTATCCATTTCCACTTTAGAATACTCCTGTTATTGCCAGACTCAAGAAAATATTTAATTAGGAATTGGCTCCTTTTTCATATTCACTAACTGGAGAATGTTACCCTCCAACCTTCTTGGATGTTAAAGAAAATATTAGCATAAAGAGTATCATATTCTATTTTCCTAACAACGTTCATTAGTAACTAACGAAAAATCCTTTAGCTATTGGATTAGGAATAGTAGGAACTGAATCAAATATAATCACAGTAGGAAAAAAAATCTCTCCAAGCTGGTATCCTATCATAGACTTTACTTTTAAAATTCCCCACAATATTTTGGTTCATGTCTTTTTGGGAACACATTCAGCTGGCTTCTAGACAGCTCCCATGTGAGATGCTCCCTCAAACACAAAAACAGAGGAACATCATGGATATCTACAAGTGGATATCCTTCCAAATGTTATGTTAACATTGCTTTATTTATTGAATATCCATATTTTTAAAATATCAAACACCACTTTATTTGATTGGTAATAACAAAAGTATGTATACCATTACAGCAAGCATAATAAGGCATTTTGCTTCATCTTTCTGTTAGTGTCCTAATGTGCTGTTGCAATCAGGTAGCTTTAATAAATGTACTTTCTCATAGTTCAGGAGACTCAAAGTCTAAATTCACAGCATTCATTTCTAGGAAAAGAGCTTTGCCTTTCAGACTGTAGCCCTGGTGTTCCTTGTTCCTTGGAGATGCTCAGAGAGCATCTGTCTGCTCTTGCCAGTCTCTGTACCTCATCTGCTCTTTTTCTAGAGCAGGACTAATTAGGTTTGAACACATCCTCCACTATTGTTTCTCATTAACATAACAAAGACAACACTAATTCCAAACAGGATTGCATCTTCAGGTATGCTTTTACAAAGGTCATCAGTGGTTTCTGACTCATGACAGCCCATAAGTGCAGAACGGAACTCTTCCACCATGTCTCTGAGCTTGTGACCATTTGGAAGAAGTTTTCTAGGCCAGTCTAGGCTGATCTGGGAAAATCTGAACTGCTTAACCCTTTGTATTCCACAGTGACTTCATTAACAGGGACAGGGATTAGGATTCCAACGATACTCCTTTTTATGAAGGGTGGTTGTTAAATGTCATTGAGTTGAGAATGACTCATAGTGACCATATAAACAACAGATGTGAATCCTGTCCCATCCTGTGCCATCCTCACCATCTTTGAAGTGTTTGTGAAGGTACAAAGCTGGAGACAGGGCCACTTTGTCCTATATGAGTTTGTCAGCAAATTACATAGAGTATGAACCCACTAAGTGTCAAGAAATCCAATCTAAACTCAGTTTAGCAAGAGCAAGGCTTTATTAAGAAATTTTGCAAAATCAGGTGCCCAAGCTCAGGCCAAAGCAAAGACCAGCATCACTTTCACTGCCTGCCCATAAAGAGTTTTTGTCTTCTTAGTTTGTGAGTCCCTCTCCTGGTTCCTCATTGGCTGAGAACAATCTTGAAGTGAACAATGAGTTAACAATGATGCCTGGTCATTGTCTAAATCTTACCACTCTTTTTTTATGACTCCTTTCTCTTAATTCCATCTTCTCCTTTTTTCATACACATCCCAGAGATACTGTGATTTGTCATGTCAATTGATGGTTTCCTTTGGGTCACCTCTCCATTCATTAACTTAGCCTCTTTCCTCTGAATATGGGCCACACTGAATTCTATTTCTTACATACCACCCTTTTTCTTTTTCATACTTGATTTCCATACTTTTCAAACATCACTATGCCTGTCAACCCACCTCTTTGTGGGGAGTGTTCTAATCTACATTTTAATTTCTAGTAGACCACTAGATTTGATCCAGAAGATGAAGCACTGAAGCCTTCAGTACAATTATGTCTCAAGATCAAGAAAACAAAGATCCTCACCACCAGGCCAGTAGATGGAGAAAAGAAAGATGGAGAAAAGTTTGAAGCCCTCAACAATTTCATCTTGCTCAGATCTGCAATCAATTCCCTTGGTACCAGCAGTCAGGAAATTAAAAACCTAGTTGCATTTGAAAAATCTCAGTTAAGCATTTCTTCAGAAGGTTAAAGATCAACAATGTCAGTCTAAACACTAATGTACACGTGATTGAAGCCACGGTCTCCTCAATTGCTTCCTATACATCTGAGAGCTGGACAATGACTAAAGGTGACAGAAGAATCATCGATACCTTTTGAGCTGTGGTGCTGGAGAAGGAAGAACATACCACGGACTGCCAAGAGAACAAACTGTTCTAGGCAGAGTAAGCACAGGTGCTTGCTCCCTGGAGATGAGGACTTTAAAACTCCATCTCAAAGACTTTGGTCATGTTGTCAGGAGGGACAATTTCTTGGAGAGGGACATCATACTTTGACAGAAAGTTCAGTACAAGAAGAGGATGAAAAAGATTGACACAATGATTATGATAATGAGGACAGACTTGTTTGGTATGGTGAGGTTGGCTCAGAATAGGGTGAAGTTCAGAGTCATTGTTTATAGGGTCACTATGAGGCATAGCACACTTCATGACACATAAAAATAATAACAAATAGAATATTGCACTTTCAAATCTTATAGCTATTTGATTCCTAACCTTAAATTCTTTGGGTATTTCTCTTGTGAGTCCAGTAGAGTCAATATAAACATGTAAGTAGAAAATTCTAGGAAAGGACCTCCAGTCCAGGATTCTTCATTATGCTTCAACTCTTCCTGGAATACTAGGGTGAAAGGAAATGCCAGTTATACCAGAGGACACTTCCCAGTCCAACAGGATTGGAGCAATTTCAGAGGGGGGCAAACAGTTGCAATTGTTAGGCTCACTAATGATGTTTTTGGTGTGGGTGCAAGTTGTCAATTCTCCTACAGGCACATTGAACTCTTCTTGCTTTGAGAGGCAAGAAGAGTGATTCATATGCTCTATAAAGAATGAAAGAATCAGCTTTAGGTTCAATTTCTGCAATTCAAAGAAGAGCAATGACAAGCTTCTATAAGGATCATTTCCCCTAGCACCCTTGTCCTGGTACAGAGCAATCCTGCAGTACATTCTTAATGGATCTAAGCCCCAAGGGAGGGGAAAGGAAACCACCTTCTTATGGTTGACTAGCTTCATAGGTATAGCAGTTACTTTCATTGGGAGCTTAATACTGAATATTTGACAAATTCTATCCAAGTGCTCACATTACTATATTCTGTCTCTATTTCTAATATCTCAGGATTTGGCAAAAAAATAAGGCAGCAGTGACTGGAGGCATAACCATTGACATATTCCAACAAACATACGCTGCCCTGGGTGCACTCACCAGGTAGTGCCAAGAAATGTGGATGACAACCACCTGGCCAAATGACTGGGAGAAATCCATATTTATTCCCATTCCATATTTATTCCCATTCCAAAGAAATGTGAGCCAACAGATTGTGGAAATTACTGAACACCATCATTAATATCACATGCAAACAAGATTCTGCTGGAAATTATCCAAAAATTACTGGAACAGCACATTAATAGAGAACTGCCAGATGGGCAGGGTGGGTTTAGAAGAGGTCATGGCACTATGGATATTATATCTAATGTTAGATGGCCCTTGGTTGAAAGCACAAAGTACCAGAAGAATATCTGTCTGTATTTCGTTGACTATCCAAAGGCATTTGACTGTATGGATCACAACAAACTGTGGCTGACTCTGAGAAGAATGGGAATCGCAGAACATTTGATTGTGCTTATGTAAAACCTATAGATGGACCATGAGGCAGTCATTAGAACAGAACAAGGAAATACTGCATGGTTCAAATTGGGAAGGGTTTACGCCAGGGATGTGTCCTATCTCCATACCATTACAATGTATATTCAGAACAGATTATCCAGGAGGCTGGACTATATAAGGAGGAATGTGACATCAGGATTGGAGAAAAACTAATCAACTACCTGTGTTATGTAGATGACACAACCTTGATTTTTGAAACTGAGGAGAACTTGAAGTGCTTGCTGCAGAAGGACAAGGATTGCATTCTTCAATATGGATTGAAGTTCAACATCAAGAAAACAAATATTCTCATTCTAGGCTAATTGGCAGTATCGTGGTAGTTGGTGAAGAGATTGATATTGTTAACAGCTTCAGTTTGCTTGGCTCTACAATCAATACTGTCGCTACCAGAAGCCAGGAAATTAAAAGATCAATTCCATTGGGAAAGCCTGCTTTCAGGGACCTCTTCAGAGTACTAAAGAGCAACCATGTCCATCTGAAGCCTAAGGTGTGCCTAATCCAGGCCATGGTCATTGCAATTACTTGCTATAAGTCAGAAAGCTGGACAATAACTAGGAATGAGAGAGGACAATTGATGCCTTTGATCTGTGGTGCCGGAGAAGAGTATTGAAGCATCATGGACTGCTAAGAGAACAAACATGTGTGCCCTGGAGAGTGTGAAACCAGGCTGCTCTTTGGGGGCAAGGATTTTGAGGCTTCCTCTGACATACTTTGGGCATGTTGCCAGGAGGAACCAGTCCTTGGCAAGGTACCTCATTCTTGGGAGGGTAGAGGGAGAGCAAAAGAGAAGAAGATTTCGATGAGATGGATTGACTCAGTGACTGGGGTACTGGGGTAGGTGGGTCAGAGGTCATAAGGTGGTTTCAGGATAGAGCAGAGTTCAAAGCTGCTGTACATTGGGTCGCTATTAGTCACAGATGACTTGACAGCATATAACAACAAAAACAGCATTTCTAATCTCTGTCTAAAGTCTTTCACGTCAATTACTTTTAGTCTCTTGGTATCATTCATGATGGATTCTTCATCATGGGAAGATGTAGAACAGAGAGTTGGAATCCAGAGGGTGATGGAAGGCAAAGTGTCATGCAGGGTCCCTACCAGATATATCTGCAGCCATTCCATAGACTTGGATTGCAATTATTGACTCCTATCACTGATGACTAGGATATTAATTGATATAAGTGGACTGCACTGAAGGATTTGACACTTAACAGGAAGTAATCAGTTAGAAAAATGAATTGTCCTTTTTTACCTGTGCTCCCAAGGGGTAAGGCGATATGAGGGAATGGTCTCTACCCTTGGTATTGAACAGTACAATGCAGCGTAGTATTCCAGAGTGGGAATATGCCACAGCTTCTCTATCCATTCATTTGTTGATGGGCACTTAGGTTGTTTCCAACTCCTTGCTATTGTGAACAGAACCACAATAAACATGGGTGTGCATACATCTGCGGGGTGGCAGTTATGGTCTCTTTTGGGTATATTCCCAGTAGTGGAATTGCTGGGTCAAATGGTATCTTTATTACAACTTTTTGAGAAAGCGCCACACTGCCTTCCACAGTGATTGCACCATTTTACACTTCCACCAACAGTGAATAAATGTTCCAGTTTCTCCACAACCTCACCAGCATTTGTTGTTTCCTCTTCTGTTAAATTTTGCTAATCTTACTTGGGTGAGATTATATCTCATAGTTGTTTTGATTTGCATCTCTCTTACACTAGGGATTTTGAACATTGCTTCATGTGTTTCTTTGCCATCTGAATGTCTTTGGTGAAGTGTCTGTTCATATCCTGTGACCATTTTTCAATTGGGTTGTTAATCTTGTTGTGGCGCTCAAGTATTTTATAAATTCTAGATATAAATCCTATATCTGACATGTCATTCCAAAATACTTTTCCCAGTCTTTGGCTTCCATTTTTACCTGTTGGAGAAGTTTTTGGATGTGTATAGGGATTTGATTCTTTGAAGGTCCCATTCATCTATTTTATCTTCTCCTGGTTGTAGATGGATTTTAACCATTTCTGAATTGCTGCTGCAGTTCCTTAACTAATAGGCCACCAAAGCATAATTAATCCGGGGATTATTCAGGGTAAAAAATGTCTGATACCTGATTTACCTTATGTGGATGTATGTTTCTCATAATGCATTATATGTGGTTCCAACACAGAGCTGATCCTCTGTCAAGTTTCCAAGGCAAAGGAAACTGCCTACTTAATCAGGTGATGGTGATGGTGGATTTGAATCACTGAGGAAGTGCAGCATTTGGGTTAGCAGTCTAACTCTCTAGGGACTCTCTTGCTAAGGCTCTCTGGGGACTTCATCTTCCCTAATATATACAGTCCTACCAGTATCTATTACGGAGAATAAGAACTCATACAGTGAATTTTACATAGACAGGAAAAGAAATAACCACAAGTAATTTCTAAACTTTACCGAATCAAATTATTTTAATCAATGATTCCAGGTCCTGATCTTCAGATAAAGCTCTGTCTCATGAAAAGAAATGCGTGAAACTCAGATTTGATGCCATAGGGGGCAAACTGTGTCTTATAAGAAAACATAACAGTTGCATGTTATAATCTATATTTATTTGCCTGTTGTTATTTCCCCATTTAAATTTTGCTGCAGGATTTGTTACAGCCATCTGTACATAAAGTGTTTTTTCAATTCCCTAAGAGAAAAATATTCTTTGCTGCATTTCCCAAATGTATTTGACAGTGAAATTCTCACTTTAATGAAATCATGTTTTAGTGAAAATAGTTTGGAAGAACTGTCATAACTTTTAAAACAACTGTTTTAAATAAAAACAAGAATAAGGTGCTTTCTCCTTTGAATTAGTGTAAATAATTAGTGGAAGAGGCGCTTTTGCAAATTAAGAGACATAGGTAAAATATGTCTGGAATGCAAAAGTCGGGAACAAAGAGGAAGATTCAGTAGTTGGAAAACATGGACTCGGTGATAGAAATGGA
>NW_006399894.1:7125907-7130380 GCF_000299155.1 Elephantulus edwardii
ACAGGACAGAGCGGAGTTTAGGGTTTTTGTACATAGGGTTACTATGACTCTCAGGCGACTCGACGGCACATAACAACAACAACAACAGGTAAAATATAAGTGTATTGATATGTGTGAAGTATTTCCTTGTCATTTAGTGACATGTTGTTATTGTTATGGGCCATCAAGTTGCCTGTGATTCATCGGGACCTTTTTAAACCTCCTCTATCCTGAGCCAACCTCATTGTCTCTGACACTCCTATCCTCATTACTCCAGTAACTGAATCAGATCGTCTCATTGAGAGTCCTTCCCTCCAGCACTATCCATCCACCCTCCCAAGCATGACGTTCTTCTCCAAGGACTGGTCCCTCCTTGCAACGTGACCAAAGTATGTCAGACGAAGCTTCAGAAACCTTGCCTCTAAGGAACAAGCTGGTTTCACTCTCTCAGGATGAACCTGTTTGTTCTCTTAGCAGTCCATGGTATATTCAATACTTTTCTCTAGGACCACACCTCAAAGGCATCAATTATCCTTCTATCATCCCTAGTTATTGCCCAGCTCTCTGATGCATAGCACATAATTGCAAAGACCATGGCGTGGATTTGGCACACTTTGGTTTCCAGACTGACATTGTTGCTCTTCAGTTATTTGGATAGGTCCCTGATAGCAGACTTTCTCCATGCAATTCATATTTTGATTTCCTAGCTGCGGGTACAAAAAGCGTTGATTGTGGAGTTAATGATATAGCAAAATATATATTGTCTCATTTTTAGATATGGTAAGATAAGTGTAGGGGGAAGAAGGACTGTTATAAACTTAAGAAACACATGAAATAAATTCTCAAGTTTCCAATCCTCACAAGTTTCTATTCATTTTATTGCAACAGAACAATCATTATTTTTAAAAAAGGAATAAAAGGGGGAAACATATGCCAATCATTAAGATACCTATTGCAAACAACCTCAGATAATTTTTTATTTCTCCTCTCAACCAAGTCTCTTTAGTTTTGGACAAGCTATAAATCTATGTCCAATGGATATAAAAGGTTCTCTCAATGTCAAATCTACTGCAACCAATTTGATTCTGATCTATAGTGAACCTTCATCATCTCCAAAGCTGTACATTTTAATTAGAGGAGACTGCTTATCTTTCTCTTGAGGAGTACCTGGGGAGTCTGAACACACTAAACCACAGTGTCAATCACAGAAGTTCATTAAAAAAATTAAATTAGTTACACACGTCTAGGAGCTCTAATGGCCTAGTGGTAACAAACTGCACTGCAATCCTGAAGGCAAGCAGTATGATTCACCAGCTGTTCTCTTGGAGAAGGATGGACAATCACCTTCCGTGTGGTTTACTGACTCTTACACCCCATGGAGGGTCAGCTATGGGTGGGATTCAACTTGATGGTATTCAACAACAACAACTACATAGAATTCTAACATGTACACATGAAGAAAAAGATGGTCAATCACTCCCCATATAATTTACAGTCTCTGAAATTGGGTGGATAGTCAGCTATGAGTAAATTTCATCTCAGGGGTAATGAAAGGGAAAGAATGTGTATAAATAGAATGAATGAAAGAGGTCTAGTTTACTTGAACAGCAGGGCACTAGATAATAGGGAAAAAACAAAACAAAACCAGTTTTAATATAAGTTTTATCACAAGTGAGGTACTACCTATTTGTTGATACATTATTTTGTAACTAAAACTGACATCTATGTATTAACCTGGTTAATACTGACTAACTTTTCAGAACTCTTTGTATAAACAGATAGCCCTGGAAAAATGAAGACACTGAAACTCTGCAGTAAATGTATTTACATTCTTAAATTATAAAGATGAGGGATGTATTATTCCTTCCCATAGAGATTTGCTCATATTCCAGTGTAATAAAGATAATGTGCTTCTCTGGAAAGGAAAAGGACAGGGGTGTCAAGAGTCTCTGTAAGCTCAGCCTCTTCTGATTTCACATCCCTCTCCTATCACACACTTTCACTATTGGTAGAGACAGCACCTGGCCCTACACATGCCATTCTAGGGTCCTGGGGAGAGCTGTAGTGGCTCAGTTCATGGAGAGTTGTGCTGCCATTCCAGAGATTACACCTCTAGTGGTTCAAATCCACCAGGTGCTCCACTGGAGAAAGATAGGCAATCCTCTCTCATTCAGTTTACAGCCTCTGAAACCCACTGGAGGATCAGTCTTTTGACTGGATGGCCAAGGACTTAGGAGAGAATGTTATGATTTTAGTTGCTGCTTTTCCTGTAGATAGTAAATTGTAATTTTTTTAAATGTTTTTATTTTATATTGGTTTGCTTACAAAGTTTGTATACATTGTGTTTCACTCTATTCTTCATTCACATTATGTTTTATACAATCATTGCCACTCATAATGTTTTATAAAATCAATCACCATTGGACTAGGCCCAACATTACCCTGTTTCCTCAGGTCCCTGCCAGATCCTTCCCATTTCCTTTTCTCTCTCCCTCCACCCACAAATTATACAACCCTGTGATTTTTGCCTCTACCCATCCCTATCCTTCTGCGCCCGCTCCTTTCCCCCTTGGATCCTCATCTATGTTTTGCCAGTTATCCTTTTATTTTTGCACTAATGGTCTGTCTTATTCATTATTTGTACTTATGAGACTGAATTCACTCAGCATAATGATCTCCAATCTCTCCCAAGTTACGTTGTATTTTTCAAAACCATTGCTCCTGAGTACTGCATAGTATTTCATTGTGTAAATGTACCACAATTGCTCAACCCATTCAGTTGTGGTTGCACATATGATATGTTTCCATTTTACTTGCGATGGTGAATAATGCTGCTATAAAAACTAGTACACAAATCTCCATTTTTATCTCAGTTCTAATTTCTTTCTAGTACATTCTTAGTAGTGGAATAGCAGGGACATACAGAGTTTCTATGTTCAGTTTTGGGGTTTTTTTTCTTTTTTTTTTTAAGAAACGCAAAACTACCTTCCAGGATGGTTATACCATTTTACAATCCCACCAATGGTGTATGAGAGTTCCAACCTCTCCTCACCCTCTCCAACATTTATTGCTTAGACTGTCTTTTGTCTCAGATCCAAATCCATGTCTTTCTTCCAGTATCCATGAAACTGTGCTACACAAATTTAAACTCAAAGGTAGTCAGGAAATCTCAGGCCATTTCACAGCTTCTGGTTTGATGATTTAATGAATGCAAATTATATCTAACCAGCTTTAGAACAGATTATTAACTAAAAAAAATTTTCTTTCTAAGAGTGAACAAATGGCCAAACTGAGAAATATTTCATTTACACAGATACGATATTTAAACTCACGTTGCAGTCCAAGCTTAAAAAGCAAACTCACTTTGTGCTGGGGAAGTCCTCAGCACAGCTACCACAGACACTGTCATGAGGTGACTCATAATGTAAGGTGACAGGACCTATTTACTGTGGGACACCATGGGCTCTCTCTTCAGATTTAATTCAAAGCAAACAAACCAATCACTCACAATGTTTTGAAATGCTTAATTTTGGAAGTTGCTAAACTTTTCATATCTAGGAAGCTCTGCCAGCCTAGCGTCAGGAAGCTGCACTGGAATCCCAAAGGGAGGAGGTTAGAGACCACCAGATGCTCCCTGGGAGAAGGATGGGTGATCCCCTCCTGTCACATTAACTGCCTTGAAAACCTATGGTATGCAACAACAACAATACCCATCTAGAAACACATGCCCAATGGATGGAGCACAGTAAGATTGTCTTACAAATGCAAGTCTTTCTGCCCATTTGCATATTTACAATCTTCCCATACAGGAAAAGGCCATTCTCAAATTATACCTAGCAGGAAGGAGTAAAAGTTTAGATATACATGACTAAGATTTTTACTATAATAATTCAGTGCATTTTCAGGCTCTTATCTATTCTTTCCAGCTCTATAAAAGAGGGTGGTGTTTTGTTGTTGTTGTTTGGGTTTCCCCCCGCCCCCCATACTAGCTATTCTAATCTCTAGTCAACAACCAGTGAGGAAAATGTGAACAAATGACACACTAATATGAAATGTGGGCAACTGCATTTGAAATAATATGAAGTCTATTCAGCCTCTAAACTCTTTAGTTTGAAAGGCAAGTATTCCCTGCCTATGTCAGATAATAAAAAGGTCCCAGATGCCAAATAATAAAATTTAAAAAGAATTGTAAGTTAAATGTGAATATGAATAAGGCATATGCATAAAGCTTTTGAAAAGATCAATAAATTTTAGCAAATTTACTCTCTTCCTTCTCCAAACCAGTCCCAAATCCAAACAAAAAAGAAAAGTAATTTTTCTGGGGGGATCTGCTTGCATATTCTACAGAATTATACTATGCTAAATATGATAGCACAGACTCACCTGCCTCAAAATATTGTCTTCACAAAAATCCCATTAAAAATTCTGTGATACTTAAAAGCCAGTTTATTTAAATATTTGCAAAAACTTTCATGCTTTAAAAATTATATATAT
>NW_006399894.1:7130480-7154087 GCF_000299155.1 Elephantulus edwardii
CTGAAAGACAAAAGCTTCAAACCTCATTTATTTAATTTATATACTTGCATTTCGCTCCTTATTTCATTTATAGAGTTTGCTATTATAGGTTGTCACAACCGAGAACCCTAAGTGATGGAGCCTTATTTGCATCAAAACAACTTGATTGTGGTGCATGAAGCTTAGCTTGATCCTTCCCTATTATTGATCCAATTTTTACTCTATAGCAACAACAGAAAAAGAACTGAGCCTGAGTCTGACTGGAATATGTGCAATTCTCACTTTCCTCCTGCTGAGTGAAAACTCAGTTTTCATCTAAATTACAGAATATATCAGTGAACCTAATGGGATCTGACAGTCCATCTTAACTAGTGTCATTAGATAACAAAGAGAAAGCTGAAACTGTATCATCCTTGGTCATTTTGATGACTGTTTATTTTTCCTTCAATTTCAACAGATAACTGGAATTCTGCTTGAAAAGACTTTCTGGTTTCCCTCCCCTCTTCCTCTTTAATCTGCGGTTTTGCAGCATAGTTCTGTTACCAAAAACCAGTATTTGAAGCATGTTGTGATACTGACTCACAGCAATCTATCACTAATGAAGCTTTATTCCACATAATAACTTGCAGATTTTCAACCTCATAAAAATGGAAGAAATATGAGCTGTGCTGCAAACCCACTAGCTGCTTCACTTGAGAAAGATGGACAGACATGCTCCTCCCATGTGATTTACTGCATCTGAAAACCTACTGGACAGTAGCTACGGGTGGGTTCCAACTCAATACACAGTAAGAAGAAAGAAGTTTCCTTTGCATGCTATTTTATTTCATTAAATGCTATGAAATAATATAATTAAATAAAAAATTAAAAAATATCAGAATATACATTAGATATTTTAGTGTTAAGCAAATAACAATTTTCCACCTACTAGTTTATTTACAAAACTCAAATACAAATTCAAACAAAGTCTTTCCATTTCCTTCAACCCCCATCAAATTGTACAACCCAATAATTAATGCCCTCTTCCTCCGGCAAACATCCCTCTGCTCCAACCTCTCCCTCCTGGATCCTTATACTCAATTCTACAATAACAGTTTTATACAATATTTATCCTATGGGGCTCACTTAGTTCACTCAGCATAATGCTCTCCAGTCCCTCCCAAGTTAGGTAATACTTTATAAAATCATTGCTCATGCATGCTGCATAGTATTCCATTGTATGACTGTACCATAATTTCTCAATACATTTATTTGTATTTGGACATTTGGGCTGTTGCCATGTTCTTGCGATGGTGAATAACAGATTTTAACTCACAGCAATCTTATAGATCAGGGTAGAACTGCCCTGTACAATTTTAATGGAAGTGGATTGGTACATATCTCTCCCACCATAAGGGGAATAGGGTCAAACTATCTTTAGGTTAGCAGTGATACATTTAACCACTGCACCACCAGGACTATTTTAAAACATAAAATTTATTTGGATTCACCAAATAAATGAAAAATACAAAGTATCATCATTTAAATGTCTGTAGATTTAACAGTTAACATTTGTAGACTATGCTATATACTTTGCTGTCTTTCTTGGGTTTCAGTACCATATAATTGTTGTTTTTGTTAGGTGCCATCGAGTGGAGTACGACTTATAGGGACCCTATGACAAACCAACTCTACCCTATCCAGTGCCGTCCTCATCATCGTGGACACACTACAGCCTTTTGCTAAAGTCATCACGCCCATCCATCTCATTGGGGGAGGGGGGTGTTCTTCTCCTTCACTGACCATCTGTTTTTCTAAGTATGATGTCTCTTTGCAAGCAATAACCTCACCAAGCTACATGTCCAAAGTATGAAAGACGAAGCATTGCCATCTTCACCTCAAAGAAGCACTCTGGCTGCACTTTTCCCAAGACATACCTGTTTGTTCTTTTGGTATCCATGAGATATTCAGTGCTCTTTTCCAACACCACAGCTCAAAGGCATCAATTCTTCTTCTGTCATTCCTATTCATTGTCCCACTCTCTGATGCATAGTAAGTGATTGAAAAAATTGTGGTTTGGATCAGACACATCCTGGTCTTAAACTAACATTATTGTTCTACATCACTTGGAGATGTCTCTAACAGAGGGACTTGCCCAATGCAAAATTGCGCTCATGTATGGATCACTATGCATCAAATAGAGTCAAAGGCAACTAATAAGAGCAGTAAAACACAACTTTATATTGGTAGACTAAATTTTTTCTTTGTTAAATAACTACTCCAGCTCAGACCACTAAGTGTGAGCTAGTTCCTAAAACCAACTATTTTGAATCTTGAGTTTGTATTCTCTATATTCTCTCAGGAAGCTGTGGGAATGAAATAGGGGGCCAGAATTCACCTTGTTTCTTCTCCCCTGAGCACCTTCAAGTGTCCAGGTATTGCCTTGAATTCTTCTTTTAACATGTGCTAACTCTGCCTTTCGAAGAGACATAGTTCTCATCAGATTAACACCACTAATGACTAAAAACTTAACTTTTCAAGCAAGCCGTAAAGTTATCTACCAAACAGAAATCAAACCAGCGGACCTTACCTCACAGAACATGTGCTATCTGTTATCTTTCAACTGAAAAGCTTCTGCAACAGACCAGCTGTATACATGCTTCATCATCATTGTAGTTGTTATTATGAACTGTCAAGTTAGAGCCAACTATTAGCTGAACCACTAGCAAGTGTTCAAAGGCTATAAATCTAGCAAGTGTTCAAAGGCTATAAATCACACAGGAGGAAACTGCTCATCTTTCTTCTGCTGCGGATGTGGTGGAGTCAGATTTGAGAACGCTGTCTTTGGGTTCACAATACAACTCCCTACCAGTAGGCCACAAGAGATTCCTATCATTGCTCTCTCCTATACTGACAATTTCCCAGAATCCTCCATTTTAATCTTGTAAATAAAAGCGAAACTCCTTCCCACCTAAATCTTTTTTAGACCCAGAACATATTCTGTGAGTCGTGGTGTTGACCTGCCATGTCACCCTTTGCAAGGTAGTTTCTTCTTGCCAAATACTGTTTTTAATAAACCTCTTTTCCTGCTTGCAGCAAAAAGTCTGGACTTTTGTTTTGGTATTCTTACTCTGTAGGAGAAAGAGTTTGAATTCACAGAGTATACTTGAGACAGGGAGTATTTATTGGCAATCAGTTTTAAAGGGTATTTTAGCAATAGGAAAAGAGACAGAAGCTGCGGGCAAGAAAACAATAGTAACCAGCTACAGTTTTAGTAAGTAACAAACTGAAGACTCTTAAACATTTTACTTTTGTTCTCAGAATTTCTTCATTATATTCATACAAATGTTAAGCTTTCTATTTTGACACTAAAACACAAGCATAACAAAATGTGCTTTAAAGTATTTTTATTTCAATTATTTCCTTTTCACCATCCCTATAACCTTCTTCCATTTCCTAACAATGGTTTAGAATTAGTTGAAAGAGGAAAAGAGCAAATACTTTAAATAGCCAACATCTTATCCTGGTGGTTTAAATGTAGCTAAGTAATTCTAGAAGCCATTCACAGGTACTTAAAACATGAGCAGGGTCACTCAAACATCAGCGCAGCTTCCAGATTAGGATGAATGATCCACTCACCTCCTTCTGAAAATTACCCAATGAAATCCCAGTAGATTACAGGATATTATTTCAGACTTAATTTTCTTACTTTGGAAACATCATTCTGAGGGACCTTTTACTGATGAAGAATAAAATGTTTGGTAAAATGGAAGTCCGGAGAATGAAAAGGAAACTCTCATTGGCATTAATTGACACAATGGCTTCAAATTTACCAACAATCACGAAAATTACATCAAACTGAGCAATGTTTCATTCAATTGTACACGAACTTGAGACAGAGTGGGTATATTGTCAAGGGTTTAATGTTCAAAATGACTCTTATCCTTTGATTGACTTTGACTTTGCCACATGAATGGGTGAGGACATACAAATAGGGTGTTAGCCTATCCACAAGGAGATTGATTGGCTAATCACATCACTAAATTGAACAAATTCAGCTACAAAGTAAAGAACTCTCACCATCAACAAAGAAGAAGCAGAGAATGAATGCAGCTCATATTGTTGGAAACCAGAGGTGCTTGTGCCAGTCAGACCTACAGGAGAGCAGTAGCAGCCACAGTAAAGAACCAGAGACCCAGTGTGAGACAGAGCTTACCAAGGATTGCTATCCTATAGAATCAAAGTAAAGGCCTTTGCCTTTGACAAAAATTCCTGGAGAATTTTTAGGGAGGGAGTGAAACATCATACTTGGCTGTTCTAAGAGATTTTGGAATACTGGTATAATGTTACAAGGCTGAATGTCCTGTGACCACCTTTCAGTAGCTGTCCTGACTGAGACATTTTATCCTATTAACATCCCTAATAAATCCCATAATCTTGATTATGGCTTTGCGTGGTCTATGAGCTACTGCAACAAATTTTGGACCTATCAAAGCAGTTAAGATTGGTGTTTGAATTAGTAAAATTAGACGTAGGAGCATACAGGTCCATGACTAACCATATTGGAATTAGTTTTGTACTAACTAATTATAACTAATGTTATTCATGGAGGCAGTTCCCTCTTCTAGAGTTAGTAGAAGTCATAATTTTTTTGTCCCCATGCTCTCTTCTAACAGTAAGCAGGGTATCAAGGATGTGAAAATCTCTAGTCACTAACTATTTTACAAACATTGTTTGCAAGTGAGGAATATTTCTGCTTCCTTTATTCTCAGTGACCTTAAACCAAACAAAAATACACCATTCTGTATTAAAAAATTAAGTCCCAACTTTGACTTAAAAAAAATTTGTTTCCAACCACCCAAGTTTCTCCGGATCATCTGTGGTCATTAGGAGGTGATGACCTGTCAATGGGACAATTCCCAGCTGAGGGCCACTGTCTGGTGCCAAAGTCACCCTGAAGTGGAGTTTATTCCATGGCAGCTAATAATAACTATGGTAAAAATGCGACGTAGTTACAATGGCAAAGAAATTTTACTGACAACAAAGGGTGCAATTCTAAGTATTGTGAAACTTAAAACAATTCCTAGTTTGGGTTTTAAAAAAGCATGATAGTAAGAAAATGAACATTTATCAATCAAAAATTGAGACACTTTCCACTATGTTAAGTATTAAAGTGCATTATTTAATCCTTAGAACAAACCGAATTATTACTGTGTCCTCTTTACAGACATGGAAACTAAAGATTACAATCATTACACAACTTTGATTATGCTGCATTTTTCTATTTTTTTCATGGCTTTTGAGAGTGGTAGAAATATCTTACCTATATCTTAAAATATCTTACCTATATCTTAAAATACTTACTAAACAACTTGTGTAAGTATTATTGTGTTTTATTAATATTTATCAGTATATCATAAGTTAAAGTAAATGACAATGCAAAATAAGAAAATAACATAATGAAATATTTGTCTGAATGATTCATTTCACAAGGTTCTCAATATTATATTTCATCTTAAAAATATTAATATATAATTTCATTATGTCTCAAGAAAAATGAACTACTCGAAGGAAACACTCTAGAGGCTTTTGTAATATAAATATTTCAATTATAAGACAAGTAAGAAATCCATCAATGTATTACTTTTATTTAATAATATTACTAAATATTATTTAAGATGGACGAATGCTTAGGCTATTGCAAAGAATAATAATATATCATGTTACAAAACAATGCATATTGCACTGAAGATAATGTTTATGAGAAAATGAAATCTGAGTAAGGTATCTCAACCATTTCAAGCAGTAATACACTGAAAGGCAAATTTCTCCAGTAAAAATCATTTAAAAGATTTACATTTTTTAAAAGCAATTTTCAAAACTTTAAAAACATGCCAGGAAACAAAGGACAATGATGACTATACAACTACTTATCTCTCATTTTATTTTATATTTTGTAAATTAAAAATTAATAAGTGACAAATTAAGTTCTACATTAAATCACAACGTCACTATAGCTTGAAGGTAAAGAATGACAAACCTGGAAAATTACGTAGAGAAAGAAGCTACTAACTTCCAGGGCACCATCTTATTTTGAAGAATGAGGCACAGTTAAAAGTAACTACAATAAAAAAAGTGTACTTTGAATAGCATATTAGTGAAGGACACTTAGACAACTGAGTGATGAAGGAGAAATAGAAATTATAAGGAGTTTCAAGAAAAAATTTAAAAAATAATTTGAAATTTTCAGTCTCACATTATTACAACAATCAAGTAATCCTGAAAAATGACTGGATTTTGTTATACTAATAGAAGAGGAAGTAATTAAAAGCAAAAATAGAGCAGAGTTAATAACTATAAAACTATAATAATAAATAAAAATCTTTTTTAGGAAAAAAGATGATAATTTACACATCCGAAGGACTCACCTGTGGAAACTAACACAGAAAAACTATTTTGGACATATGTTAATAAAAATATGAGATTTCAAAGATAAAAAAATAAAATCCTCAATGTCTCCATACATGAACAGAAAATACACAGAGAAATATAATCATATTAATATCATCTCCTCCCATGCGATTACTGCCTCTGAAAGCCCACTGGAGGGTTTGCTATGGTTTGGTTCAGACTCAATAGTATACAACAACAACAAAAACAACCAGACTTTTGCAAACCAACACACAAAGCAAGACAATAATAACCCAGTTAATACAAAAAAAGTGCTCAATATACAAGAAATCAGAGTTTAAGAAATACTCATCACACCAGTCCTTCTTGAAAAATATACCAGAAGCCGAGATTAACACAAATTAAATTATATCAGTGATTATATATGGTGACTAATTATTTCTCCCATTCTATTAAAAAATAAAAGGAAACAACAGTGAGATTGTCATTTATCAGCAGAATTAAATCCATATTATTATTAATGGATTTTTAAATTAAGCTAGAGATTACAGATACAGATTGAAATCAATAACTGCCACACATTCAAATACATGGCTCCAAGTATATGACAGTTTCCAATGTAAAGTAACCAGAGAGAAGATGATTTTAGTAAAGACTTAAGTACAGTTTATGCCATTGGTCATGTCACTGTTTTCAGCTGCAGAAAATATATTTAATTCTACCAGGTTCTTCCAAGTACACATAATCATCCCTAAACATAATAATATTGTTATTGTTGTTATGTGTCACTGAGTCACCTGAGACTCATAGTGAGCCTAGGTACACCAGTCCTAAACCCTGCTCAATCCTGTGCCAATCTATTGTCTCTAGCACACCTACCCCCCCATTACCCCAGTCACTGAATCATTCCATCTCATAGAAGGTCTTCCTTTCTTGCACTGTCCCTCCACTCTACAAAGCATGATGTCCTTCTCCAAGGACAGGTCCCTCCTTGAAATACGTGCAAAGTATGTCAGATGAAGCTTCAGAATCCTTGCCTCAGAGAAGCAGCCTGGTTTAAACCTCTCCAGGACTGATCCTTGAAGAAGGCTATCATGCCCAGAATGGTGGAGGGGCAGCACAGGAGAGGAAGATCCCAGATGAGATGGATTGATATAGTAACTGGAACAATGGGCACAGGTTTGTCGGAGTCAGTGAGACTGGCTCAGGATAGGGTAGGCTTGAGAGCTGTTGTACATACACATGGTCCCTATGAGCTGCAGGCAACTCAATGGCACATAGCAACAAAAACAACATATATAGAAAAACTTGTGGTTGTCTGTGTGTGTGTGTGTGTGTGTGTTTTAATTATACTAGTTTATTTACAAAATTCTAACACATTGTTTTCCAGACAATATTCTTCCAATTTCCCTCACCCCTCACCCATCAAATTGAAAACTCCGTGATTAATATCACTCTCTTAGTTGATCCCCTAGTAAGTTTTTAGAGGCTTTAAACTGCAAAGGAAGTGAATGCCCACCCTTCTCCCATGGAGCAGCTGGTAGATTTTAATCAATTGCCTTTGAGTGAGCAGTACAATTATTTACCCACTACCACTAGCTCACCACAGTTCATATGGACATATGATTATCATTTAGCAACTTATAGGAAATTTCAGGGTTTTTAAAAAATTATTTCATTTATATACATCATTTTATGGTGAATTTTTTCATTCCTTTCCATTATCCACCAAACTTTTTGACCTCGTGATTTTTCCGCTCTGCACTCTCATATCTCCTGCTCCCTCCCATTTCCTTTTTTCATAGCCATACATATCTCACTTGTTATCCTTCTATTTTTACAACAATGGTCTTAAATAGTATTTGTTCTTATGTGCCTGAGTTAGGTCACTCAGCATAATGCTCAAATAGCATTTTTCAAAATTGTTGTTCCTGAGTGCTGTATAGTATTCCATCATGTGAATGTACCAATACAGTCATTTGCTCATGGATAGTTCCATGGTTTCCTAGTTCTTGCTGTTGTGAATGATACTTCTATAAACATCAAAGTACAAATCTCCATTTGTATCTAAGTTCTGTTTTACTTGGGGTAGAGCTGAGTCATATTGAATCTCTATGGTCAGTTTTTTGAGGACAGCCTTTCAGGGTGGTTCTAACCTTTTACAATCTCACCAACAGTGTGTGAGAGTTCCAATCTCTTCACATACTCTCCAATATCTATTGCTTTCTGTCATGTTAAACTTTGCCCCCTTAGACCAGTGCTCTCTGGATTTGAGATGCATACAGTAACTAAAATGACATATTGCTAAGATGCTTATTCTGATTCTGTATATCCTTATCCCAAATGTATGCATTCTCTTTAATGTATGTGGCCCTCATACGATATTTAGAGTAGCAAGGCAATAGAGGATACTTCTATGTGGGTATAATACTTATGAGAAAAAAAACAGAAATAAACTATACATAGATATAATAAATGTTAAATTCAGTAAGCATTGCATGTGCTCTAAAAATACAGCAATAAAAATGACTGCTTTTTAAAACCCTCATATTTTAAAAATAGTATTTTTGGAAAGTAGCACAATATGTAGGACTACCTAAGGAGAACCCTAATGACAGTGTTATTACGTTAATCTGACCTAAACACAAAAGAAAATTATCCAACTCAGATGAGCAGCTTACCATGAAATTATATAACAATGCCAATTTTAAAATAGTTAACACTTCTCCCTTGATGTGTACCTTGAGTTAAATTGCTATCCTGAATGTCTCAGAATTAAGAAACAATGCTCACACTTTAATAGCATTATCTTCTGTCTTTCATGTGTGCATACATTAAAAAAGTTATTAACTTTCATTTCTTTAGTTTGTCAATATCTGCTTACTGCTTTATTTCCTATAAGCAATAATGAAGGCCTTCAATAAAGTTTTTAATATAGAGAAAGAGCAAACATAGCAAAACAGATGGACACATTTTCTACACTTAATGCCCAGTAGAGGGGTAAGAGCAAACACTAGATAAATGATTAAACTATATTTCTTTCAATTATACAATAAGCTCTAAGCCCTATTGCTGAAAATGTTGTCTTGGAGGGAAAAAGTATTAGAATAATTTGGGAGTTGTTGAAATTATTTATCAAGCCTTCCTGTAGAATCAAGAGGAGTATCACTGCTTTGGATAAACAAGCAGGTTTAAGAGACACTTTTTAGGTGTATCTTAAAGATCAGCAAATCCTGTGTGTCTGAATCAAAATCCCTAGTGTAACCTTAGCAAACTGACCTTAGAAAACAATGGTGTTCCCATCTCTGTATGGTCAACTGATTTTTGACAAGGAAATGATATCAGTTAAGTAGGGAAATGACAGCCTTTTTAACAAATGGTGCTAGCAAAATTGGAAAACTATCTGCAGAAAACTCAAGCAAGATCCACACCTAACTCCATATACAAAAACCAATTCAAAGTGGATTATGGACCTAGGACTGAAACCAAGGATTATAAACTTCATTAAATAAAAGCTTGGAAAAACTCTAGAAGTCCTAATCCACAATATAAACAGTCTTCCAAGAATCCTGGAAAATCTAGAACCAGTAGAGGATAAAATAGATGAATGGGACTTTCTAAGAATTAAATCCCTATGCACATCCAAAAACTTCTCCAACAGGGTAAAAAAGGAAGCAAAAGACTGGTAAAAAGTATTTGGTAATACATGTCTGACAAGGGACTTATATCTAAAATTTATAAAATACTTGAACACCACAACAAGATAAAAGTAAATAATCCAATTGAAAAATGGGCACAGGATATGAACAGACACTTCACCAAAGAAAACCTTCAGATGGTAAACAAGCACATAAGAAATGTTCAAAGTCCCCAGCTCTAAGAGAGATGAAAATCAAAACAACTATGAGATATCATCTCACCTCAGTAAGAATAGCAAAATTTAACAGAACAGCAAACATCAAATGCTGGCGAGATTGTGGAGAAACTGGAACCCTTATTCACTGCTTGTGGGAGTGTAAAATGGTGCAACCTCTATGGAAGACTGTATAGCGCTTTCTCAAAAAGTTGCAGATAGAAACACCATTTCACCCAGCAATTTCACTACTAGGAATTTACTCTAAAGAAACCACAACAGCCACTCAAGCAGATATATGCACACCCAAGATTATTGCGCCTTTGTTCACAATAGCAAAGAGCTGGAAACAACCCAAGTGCCCATCAACAAATGAATGGATAGAGAAGCTTAGTATATTCACACTATGAAATACTATGCAGCATTGAAAAACAAGGAACTCATGAAATATTATGCAAAATGTATGACCCTGGAGGACATAATGCTGTGTGAAACATCTCAGTCACAAAAGGACAAATATTTCATAAGGCCGCTGTTGTAAAATGGGGCTGATATCAGTGTTGAGGGAAGACAGAAAAAGGGGGGAAGAATGATATATATTCCATTGAAACAGATGAGGAAGAGAACTGTTTAAAAGGAACATATGAATGGGTATTCTTGTCATTATAGAAGTCCAGAGTTAAGGCGGCATAGTGGAGTGGACTTGGGGGAAGGGATTGCATAACAATGAAAGAGTTTTTCTTTTTCTTTTCAAGGAGGGGAGTGACTTGGGTAGGAGATGGTGTGTAGGGGGAGGGATGCAGCAAAGAATAACTGGAAGCCCTGGGTCTCTGTGAATTTTCATTTAAAAAACAAAAACAAACCCAAACAAACAACAACAACAAAAACAAAAACCAACAATGGTATTAAACTTTGGATTCAGAAATGAAAATAAGATTGTTTTGAAGATGGCATCAAGGTGAACGCATTTGATGGTATGTAATAACAAGAGCACAGAGTAAAGCAAATAATGTTTGTTACAACACCTGATATAATATCTGAAGCAATCTATTTTTTCTAAAATACAAAATACTTAGCAGAATATCTATGATCTTTTAAAACCAAACCAGCAACAAGTAACACTTCATGGGTGTTAATTCAGAACTGACTTACAGCTGACCTTTCACTGGGTTTGTTAGTAAATTTAAATTAGATGGAGAAAGTCTCCCTTTCTCCTGCAGAGAGCCTCAGGGAGATTTGAACCACCCAAACAGGCGCCACGTGAGGGTCAGCAGCACCACTTCTTACAGACATTTCCACCAGCACTCTTTGTTGTTTTAGAAACAGACTATCAACACAATTTTAAAAAGTCAGATTTAGAACTTCAAAACTGAGAACAAAAATTACATGATGAGCATAATGTATGGTCCCTAGTTCTGATAGTTACTAGTAAGGAGTTATGCTGCCAATCTAAAGGCATTTGTTTTGAATACACCAGCTGCTCTGTGAGAGAAAGATGGGTTGTCTCCTTTTGTCTCATTTATTGCCACTGCAAATCCACTATGAGTCAAATCTGCTCCAATTTGATAGTATACAACAACAATAATGTTATGCCTTGAAAGTTTAAGAAGTAAAAAAATAAAGAAAAAATATTAGAAGCTGATGAAATTTCTGGTGACTATCAAACTTAATGAGGATGTCACTTGGGGAGTAAATAGTTATTTTTTTAGCATTTTTGAAGTGTTTATAAAAAAAAAACCCTAACTAAAAAACCATGAATGTGTTTATAAAGGATGGGAAAAATCTAATCCATATTCAGTAATGTAACTTCCTTTACAGATCTATGCTTTTCATTTTATACTACAGTACCTTCAAGGAAGTAATAAGAAATCATGAAATAAAATAGTATTTTTCTGACAAGATTGACTTATTAAAACTAATAAATATGGAATAAAGAGACCATGCCGCTAGAAACTCTATGAACTTTGATAAATGTCTATAGTTGTAGTGAGGCCTCAGGCCTTTTGTTCATAGGGTCACTATGAGTCATGCTCTACTTGAAGATAATCAACAACATTCTTTTTAGGATCTCCAGTGGCCTAGTGGTAAGGAGTTACATTGCCATACTAAAGACATCTGATTTGAATCCACTAGCTGCTCCATGGGAGAAAGATGAGCAATCTCCTTCTGTGTGATTTACAGCCTCTAATAGCACACTGGAGGGTCAGCTATGAGCCTGTTTCAATTTGAGGGTTGTTGTTGTGTAACATAGAGTGGGTACTGACCCATAGCTGACCCTCTGGGGAATTTTAGAGGAAGTTAGGAGGGGACTGTGTATCCTTTTCCCACAGAGCAGCTGGTGGATTCAAAGTGCATACCTTGAGGATTGCAGTGCAGCTTCTTACCACTAGAGCTCCACAACATGGGGATGCATAACAATAAAAATAATTTGTATCAATTATTAATTAAAATCACTTCGACACGTTTATAAGGAGCTCCAGCAGCCTTGCGGGTAATGAGTCATGCTGCCAACCCGAAGGCACGTTTTTAAATCTACAGTAGAAAGGTAAACATTCTCCTTCTTTTAATGCACAGCTTCTCAAAAACACTAGATGATCTGCTATGAGTCAGTTCCAACTCAATGGCATATAATAATAGTATTTTTTTAACATGTAATGCTTTTTCTCCCTACTATTTTATTTACAAAATTCTAACACATTGTCTTCAAGAACAAATTATTTCATTTTACCTCACCCCCCACCCATCAAATTGTACAACCACATGGTTAATCCTCCTCCCCCTGCACATCCTCATCCCTCTGCTTCCAGCCTCTCCCACCCCTCTTGGATCCTTATGCTCATTTTACAATAATGGTTTCATACAATATTTATCCTTGGGAGCCTGACTTCGTTCACTCAGCATAATGCTCTCCAGTCTCTCCCAAGTTAGGAAATAAGACAAAATTATTGCTCCTGTGTGCTGCGTAGTATTCTATTGTGTGAATGTACCGTAATTTCTTAGTCCATTTGTTCGTGGTTGGACATTTTGGCTGTTCTTGTGATGGTGAATAATGCTGCTATGAACATTGGTGTACAAATCAGAGTTTGTGCCTCCGAAGAATAGCTGGGTCATACAGAATTTTCATGTTCAGCTTTTTGAGGAAGTGTCATATTGCCTTCCAGAATGGTTGTACCATTTTACAATCCCACCAACAATGTATAAGAGTTCTTATCTCACCACATCCTCTCCAACATCTATTACTTGCTGCCCTGTTAAACTTTGCCACTGTTACCGGAGTGAGATGGTAGCTCATTGTGGTTTAGATTTGCATCTCTCTTATTGCCAGTTCTTCATGTGTCTGTTTGACATTCAAGTATCTTCCTCTCTGAAAATTCTTTGCATGTCTTTAGCCCATTTTATAATTGGGTTATCAGTCTTTTTCTTGTGGAGGCCCAGGAGTATTCTGTAAACTTTTGTTAGAAGACAGAAATGTCTTAGAAGAAAAATCATTTATTATTTATGAAGAATTCGTTTAAGAAAAATTTATGAAATACTTAAATTGTACAGAATTTTTGTTTATGATTAAAAACAGATATATGATTACAGTTCCAAAGACAACAACCAACTATGAAAATAAATATGGTGTGTATTTATTTTCTTTTTTGGCAGAATTTCCAATAAACCTATTTTTAATGAGTTGATTAAGCTCTGTTCTCTAGTTAATCATTGTTATATTAGCCCATTGTTTTAGCCATGTTTGGACCATTCTTGGCTTTTTTTCAATGTTTGTTCTAAAGTAGATATTCAATAAATGCCCCTGTCCTTATATTTGACTTACAGAATATATCTTTTAACCTCAATGAATAGAAATATATTTTTTATAAACAACTACAGATGAGGTGAAAGTTAGCTGGGAATATGTTAGTTATTCCTAGGTTTAGAAGGCTGTTGTTTGCCACAAAGTAAACTTATTATGTTGTTATGTGTTGCCAAGCTAGAACCGACTCATAAGTGACTCTCCAATGGGTTTACAGAGGCTTTAAGCCACACCAGAGGAAATTGTCCATCATTCTTTCACGGAGCCATTGATATATTTGAGCTGCTTGCCTGCATTTGGCTTTACAGGGCAACACCTTAACAACTAGGTCATCATTTTATGGTGGCATGAACTCCTGTAGATGTTTACTCTTACATGATTTCAGAAAGAACATATTCTCTTTCCCCACAAACAAACCAACAACCAAAAAAGAACCCAAATCAACAACCAATTATCAGTAAAAGAAAAGCAGATCTTTATGTGGACAGTAGGGACCAGTCCTTGGAGAAGGACACTATGCTCGGAAGAGTAGAGGAACAGCACAGGAGAGTAACTGAAGCCGTGATGGTAGGTGTGTCAGTGTCAGTGAGATTGACTCAGGATAGGGCAGACTTCAGAGCTGCTGTACATAGGGTCACTATGTGTTGCAGATGACTCAACAGCACAGAATAGAATTAACTTCAAATTAGATAAATTCAAATGTTCATTAATATTTTCTACTAAGGACTTCTATTTGTTGTGTAATTATAAATTGAAAATTATTTTTCCTTCTCTAGTTTAGGATGCCTCAGTAGAAACACGCAGACACTTATGTGAGTTCATGACAATTATTTTGTGGCTAATGGAGTGGTTATGAAACTACCAAAAGCTCATTACCAACACTGTTTAAAGCTCTCCATTGTATCCTAATAGAACTGATGGATTTAATATCTTTATGTGATGAAGTTTTAATAATGTCAAAATTTGTTCTCAAGTGGACATTTCTACTTACTCTCAGTCTTCATTAACAATAATAAGCTCAGTTATTAAGAAAATTATTGGAAGAAATTAGCAAAAGTCATCATAAATGCAACTTGGAGTTTAAATTAAATTTAGAGCATATTCTGCTTAAAATATAGTTAAAAAACACAAAAACATATGTTTTAATTGAATGAGTTTACCCTCTGTAGAATATTAAAACCACCACCAAGAAAAAAGAAAATATAAAATAATAAATTATATATATCAAAAGTAGATAATTTATTCATTAAGAACATTTAAATCACTTTCTTCATTCATATTATGCTATTCTTTAATTTCTTTAATCAAGTATTTTAGGATGATACTAATTTTCTTCAAGTATTAATGAATTAGGGGTCTGGAAAAAATCAAAGCTAATTTGTAGTCAAGTTTATTAATCTGTATGCTCCCCCGATAATTTATTCACAGTTTCATCATTTGCTTATAAAGTTATATTAAGTGAGATAATTTACATTATACTGATATCTATGTGCCTAGCAAAGGATTTCTTTGCCAATTTTCTAACTTTCCTTTTCATAACATACAAGTTGTATAGATTCAGAAGAAAACTGTCCTTCTAGTCCCTCAAATCACTCATCCTTTACATCATTGCATGATTGCATGACTTTACAATTTGTAGAGTTTCTCTGAATCTTCAGAGTTAAGTTACTCTGATGTTTCTGCTTGAAATTTTCATATTTAGACTGAACTTGAGTAAAATTGATAAAATTCTTTCTCCTGGGATACCAGCAATCAATTTCTCAAGAGATACAAGATTCATTAAAAATATTGCCATATCTCATTACTTTTCCCTTCAAAACATGTGCAACTATAATAATTGAAGCAATCATTTGAGTTACAATAACTTAGTACTGGCTCCTTTTTCTTCATTTGCTTTACTTAGCAATCACCTCCATCTCTTTATACTCCAAACCTCAATCCTCCTACATTCTATCTATCAGTCTATCTATCTACCAACGTACCTACCTACCTACCTACCTATCTATCATCTATCTTGGTGTATACAAGTTAAAAGAGATCCATAGCTGATTCTTGAGTGGCTTTTCTGAGGGAGTTAATTGCACTGGAAGTGACTCACTATCCTGAGGAGCGGCTGTTGGATTCGAACCATGTGTTTTCAAGATTGCAGTGCACCATATCCATGTGCTTTGTGAGAAAAGAGTGAACAATCTGTGCAAGTTGGTGCCTCTGAAAACCCACAGGAGAGTTAGCTATGGGTCAGTTCTAACTTTGTGGCACATTACACACATTTTCTCTTCCCAGAATTCTCCCCTCACTAATCGTATAATTTGTTCTTGTCATTATTCAAGTCTCAGTTTACATATAAATTCATCAGAAATGTCTATATATCAGTTTCCTTACTTTGAATGTATCACCAAGAAATACCAATTTTAAGAAAAGAATCTCAAGTTCAGAAGTCCATTGGAAACACAGTAAACACTACATGAAATCAGGTGACACAACAGCCACAACAGACTCAAGCATACTAATGATCATGAAGATTGCACTGGATCAGGCTTTTTGTTCTGTTACAAATATGGTTTGTAACCTGGTTACTCAAGGTTACCATGAAGCAGAGCCAACTCAAAGACCACCAAAGGCAGCATACAGTTCAAAAAGAGGTCCTACATATTACAGTATCTTCTACTACTTTGTTCTTCCTAAATATAATTTTTAGAAGTGCTTCTTTATGTTCTTTGTAGAGTCAGGCTGCTTCAGAATACACAGCACCTAGATTACAGCCCCATACTGCTGACCAAATGTGTTTTTAAATAGAAGGCTGTATATAATCAACTCAAAGCCAATGACCAGTAAACACTGCATCCACATTCTCACCTGAAACAGAAATCAAACCTCTATAGAGTCAAGCTGCTTCAGAATACCCAGGTTCCGGGTTCCAGACCCATACTGCTGACCAAATATGTTTTTAAATAGGAGGCCAAATACAATAAACTCACAGCCAAAAATGAGAATGTAGGTGCATTGTTTATTGACCATTGGTTGTGAGCTGATATAATTTGTTCTTGTCATTATTTGAATATAAATTCTCCAGAAACCTATATATAGGTTTTAATTGGTTTTGGTCAAACATTCTTCTAGTTCATATAGCCCAGGTGTGTCCATCTTCTGTACAGAGGTAACTCTTGGTCACTCTGAATCTGAACACTGACACTGATGTGTCAAATGAAATAGTGGTTACCCATGGTGGACAGTGTTTTGGTGGAGCTCCCTGATTAAAACAAGCTTGGAAGCAGGAGTGGTATCCACTTCTAAAATAGCTTGCCTCCAGAAACTCTATGAACGTGGAGAAATGTTGACAGTTACACAAGTGTTCAGGTTTTTCATACATAGGGTTGCTATGAGTCATCTACGACTCAACAACTTAACAACAACATATTTATGTTAAGCTTACTTTGGGGATCCTTATCACGAAACTTTAGGCTCCACAAAAGCAGAAAGGAGAAAGGCATTTAAGATTTATTAACTGGAAAAAGGCTGCAGAACTGCAGGCACATATGTTAAATATTTGTTGAAATAAAGGGTAAGTTCAATAAATGATCTTTATGTTACCATCTTGACTATAAACTACTTGCCAACTACACACAGCTATATTCTTTTAGGAGGCAGAACACTGTTGTGGTAAAATGTGTGATCTGAAGTTTGATTCTCTGTCTTAATGCTAGTTTTAACATATACCATTTTCTGACCTCAAGAAACATACTAGTCTTATTTTTTTACACACATGCATAGTAAAAGAAACAATAACATATATATGTCAAGGCTGGAATGAGTTAACATATGGGCAGTGTCTAGATTTGTGGGCCAGACACATGGTAAGTATTGTTAAAGTTACTGATTTACTTTACTGATAAACTGATTATTGATAAACTGTGTAACCAGTAAATAGAACACGAAGGCATTAAAAAAAAAAAAACCAAATATCAAGTCTAAACATTTTTAACAGAATACAGCTATGAGTCGCAAGCAACTCGACGGCACATAGCAACAACAACCATAAGAAAGTGCTTTCAACATCTCTATATGGTAACTGGACCAGCTATCTATTATTTCTGAAGAAACATAAAAATAAAAGCATATGAAGCCCTTAAAAGAACACAAATTTATTAATATTAGTGATTTATTACAGGAGTTGTGCAAATAACAATCTAAGTCAGACAGCATTATGAGATGAAAAATTTAACCTCAGATTTACTATTTATCATAAACAATATGAATTTTAAATATCATAGCATAAATCAGATTTTGGATTTTAATTTTTGTTTCCTTCATATATTTATAACCACAGAAATTAAATATGAATTATATATTAGTTATCTATTGGTCTACCAAACAAAACTTTAATAGTTACAAAATATTATGTCATCTCTATAGTCTTCTTTACTTATAGGTCACAAGTAGCTATAAGCAGACATAAAAAACTCAACCCATTGTTTCTGAGTCATAACCATCTCATAATTTTCCTTCCATAGGCCACCAGAGGGGAGCTCAACAATATAAGCTGCCCATAGAAGATGATGTGATGAATGAAATTTTGAGAAAACAAATTAATCTTAAATTACTGAAAATAACTAGCTCAACATATATTGAGTTAGAACCTACTGAGAACTGACTCTCCAGTGGGTGACTCTGAGAAGAATGGGAATCCCAGAACATTTAATTGTGCTAATGTGAAACCTATACTTGGACCAAGAGGCAGTAGTCAGAACAGAGCAGGGTAACACTGCATGGTTCAAAATAGGGAAGGGTGTATGCCAGGGATGCATCCTGTCTCCATACCTTTTCAACATGTATGCAGAACAGATTTTCTGAGAGGCTGGGCTCTATGAGGAGAATTGTGGCATCAGGATTGGTGGAAGATCTATTAACAATCTCCGTTATGCAGATGACACAACCCTGCTTGTTGAAACTGAGGAGGACCTCATGCACTTGCTGCAGAGGGTCAAGGACTGAAGCCTTCAGTATGGACTGAGACTCAATGTCAAGAAGACAAAGATTCTCACCACTGGACCAATTGGCAGTGTCAGGATGGATGGCGAAGAGATTGAGATTGTTCACAGCTTCAGTTTGCTCGGCTCCACAGTCAACACTCTTGGCACCAGCAGTCAGGAAATCAAAAAGCGTATCACGATGGGAAAGTCTGCGGTTAGGGACCTCTCTAAAGTACTCAAGAGCAACGGTGTCTCTCTGGAGACTAAGGTGCGCCTGATACAGGCCATGGTTTCAACCGCTTGTTATGCATCAGAGAGTTGGACAGTGACTAGGGAGGACAGAAGGAGAGTTGATGCCTTTGAGCTGTGGTGCTGGAGAAGAGTACTAAATGTACCATGGACTGCCAGGAAAACAAATAGATTCATCTTGGAGAGGATTAAACCAAGCTACTCCTTGGAGGCAAGGATGCACACCAAGTGACTGAAAAGACCATGGCTTGAATCAAGTGTACCTTAGTGTTCAAACTGACATCATTGCTCTTCAGTATTTTGGAGAGGTCTTTGACAGCAAACCTGCCCAGTGAAATATATCTCCTAATCTTGTGACTGTTGGTACCAAGGGTGCTGACTGTTGATTTGAGAAAGATGAAATCATTGACAACTTCCATCCTTAGTCATTGACAGAACCATCAACCATGGTGTTGCCTAGTGGCTTAATGGTGACAACCTTTGTTTTCTTGATGTTGAGATGTAATCCATATTAAAGGTTGTGTCTTTGATCTTCTGCAACAAGAATTTCAAGTCTTCCTCTCTTTCAGTAAGCAAGGTTGTGTCATCTGCATGAGTCTCTTTCCAATCCTGATACCACATTCCTCTTCTTAGAGTCAAGCTTCTTTAATTATTTGCTCAGCATATAGACTGAATTGGTATGAAGAAAGGATACATCCTTGAAATAAAACCTTGTTTTTTAACCATGTCCTGTTCCCTTGTGCTGTCTGAACAACAGCTTCTTGGTCTAAGTATAGATTCTGCATGAGAACAATTAAGTGGTCTGGAATTCCCATTCTTCTCAATATCAACTATAGACCACGTAATCAAATGGATTTTTTTTCTATAGTCCATAAAACACAATTAGACAATCTTCTGGTACTCTATGATTTCATACAGCATCTGACATCAGTAATGATATTCCTGGTGCCATGGCCTCTTCCAAACTCAGCCTGAACTTCAGGTTGTTCCCTGTTAATGTACTGTTCTAAGTTTGTTTGGATTAATTTCAATAGTTTGCTGTCATTTAATAATAATGATTTTGTCTGATAAGTTTCACATTCTGTTGAATCATCTTTCTTGGGAATGAGGATGGGAATACGTGTCTCTTTCAGTCTATCTATTGGTCACTTAGCTATCCACCAAATTTCCTGGCATAGACTGGTAAACACATTCAGGGTTGCATCTATTTGACGTATGTCAATTGGTATCCAATGAAATCTGGGGATATTATTTTTTTGTCAGTATTTTCAGTGAAGCTTATATTTTTCCCTTCATTACCATTGATTCCGATTCATATGGTATTTCCTGATTTTTTTCAGTGTACATTTATTCTGTGTATTCCTTCTATTATTCTTTTGATATTTCCTGAATGATTAAAGATTTTGTCCACAGCATCTCTCAAAATTGCAATTCAAGATAAAGAGTTTCAATTCTTTCAGCTTGAGAATTGGTGAGTAGTTCTTTCCTTTTTATTTTCTAGCCTCAGCTCTTTGCACATTTTTGTTATAATACTTTGTCTTCTAAAGCTGCTCTAAGAAATCCTTTCTGTTCAACTTTTTTATTTCAGAATCTTTTCCCTTTGTTTTGGTTTCTCAACATTTTACTGTAATTTTCAAAGTCCTTCTGACATTTATTTTGTTTTTTCTTTCTCCTCTGTCTTGGTAATGACCTTTTAATCTCGTCATGGATGATATGCTTGATGTCATTCTACAATTCCTCTGCTCTGCAATCACTGGCGTTCAATGCCTAAAACTGGTTCTTGAGATGATTTTTTTTAATTTTTTAAATTTTTTTTATTTTTGTGTGCGTGTACCGTCAAATCAGATCTGCCTGGTACAGGAGGAGATGACCCCTCCTTCCCCGGCAGAGCACCTGGTGGATTCGAACCGTGCACCTCTGGGATTGTAGTTGCAGCTTCTTACCACTAGGCCACCAGAGCTCCCCTTGATGATTTTTAAATTCAAGCAGGATAAACTCAGGTTGTATTTTGGTTCTGCAGACTTGGTTTCATTCTTCAGCTTCAATTTGTATTTATACATGAGTAATTTGTGGTCTGTTCTTAATCAGCTCTTGGCCTGGTTTTGACTGCTGATATTGATCTTCTCCAACAATTCTTTCTACAATGCAATTAATCTGATTCCTGGTCAGTTTATCAGATGAGGTTCATGTGATCCTTCCTTATAGTTTTCTTAGATGACAATTATAAATGCAATTCTTTCTCTCTCAGTCCTCTGCAATTCTCTTAACTTTAAAACCCTTATGGTATCAGATAACCCCAGCAGTTCTCCCTTTTATATGCATTGATCTACCTTTCCCCTTACCATATCCCATGCTTAAGAGATTTTGCATCCTAATTTACTTGACATGTCTGCTACAGATCTGAGGGTTTGGAACTAGTCTTCAGCACCCCACTCTTTCTCAAGGTCCCATATTATTCACCCATTTACTGAACATCTATTTAACATTTAGTTCTTTGAAACAATGAAGTAACCCTAAGACTATAGCAGGTAGCAAGAAAAGAGGTCACAAATATCAATCTCTAAAGAATATTACATTCTAGAAATGAGGAAAAGATAAAACAAACAATTAAAAATTAAATCTTCTGAAAGCAACCTACAAATTCAATGCAATTCCAATACAGATACCCATTCTTTTTTTCAACAACATGGAAAAGGTAATTTCCAATTTTGTCTGGAATAGAAAGATACCTCAAAAAAGCAAAGGACTACCGAAAAAGGAAAACAAGGAAACAGGCATCAAAATCCCTGATCTCAAATCCTAATACACAGCCATAGTAATCATGACATGCTGGGATTGTAATAGACACATGTTGTTGTTAGATGTTGTCGAGTTGAGAATGACTTATAGTGACCCTGTGAAAAAGAGATCTGAACCCTGTTCTGTGCTGCATCATTCGCACACTTACTGACACACAAGAGCCCATTGCAGCAGTCACCATGTAAATCCACTTGGTTGAGGGCCTTCCTGTCCTTTGTTGACCTCCACCCTTCCCAACATCATGTCGTTCTTCAAGGAATAGCATCTCATAGCAACATGTCCAAAGTATGTGAAGTGATGCTTCATCAATCTTGCCTCCAAACAGCATTCCTGCTGCACCATCTCCAAGATAAATCTGTTCATTCTCTTGGCCATCCATGGGATATTCAGTGCTCTTCTCCAACACCGCAGCTCAAAGGTGTCAATTTTTTACTGTCATTCTTTTTTATTGTCTAGGTCTTGGATGCATAGCTAGTAATTGGAAAGACCATGGCCTGAATCAGTTGCACTTTGGTCCTCAAACTGACATCACTACCCATCAGTAATTTGGAAAGGTCCTTAACTGAAGATTTTCCCAGTGCTATGTGACTCCCTATTCCCTGACTGCTTGTACCAAGGGTGTTAATTGTGGATCCAAACAAGAACTTTGACTTGTAATCACCTCTCCATCCATCATGACACTTCCTATTGATCCAGAGGTAAGTTTCTTTGTTTGCTTGATATTGAGACACAATCTATACCTACGGCTGAATTCTTTGAATGATTTAGATTTCTAACTCCTTGAAAGATTTAGAAAAGGCCATGGCACCAGGGGTATCACTGCTGATGTCAGATAGATCTGGGCTGAAAGTAAGGAATCCCAGAAGATGTCTATTTGTGCTATATTGACTATGCAAAAGCACTTAATTTTTGCTCATGCAGAACCTAAAACTGGACCAGGAGTCAGTTCTGCAAACGGAGCAGGGGAGCACTGCATGGTTTGGAATTGGGAAGGGAGTGTATTAGGATTATATGAGAAGCTGGACCCTATGAAGAGGAGTGTGGCATCAGGATTGCAGGGAGACTCATCAATAACCTGCTGTATACAAATGACACAACTATACTTGCTGAAAGTGAGAACTTGAAGCACTTGTGGCAGAAGACCAAGGAATACAGCCTTCAGTATAAATTCAACAGACACATACATTGATGGAATATAATTGAGAACTCAGAAACCAACTCATCTAACTATAGTCAACAACTCACCTTCTTATGGCCCACCCCAGCAACTTCTTTGACAAGGTGATGAAATCAGTTAATGGGAGAAATAACAACCTCTTTAACAGATGGCTGGCCAAGTTTGAAAACCATCTACAGAAAACTGATGCTAGATTCACACATCTCACACCATACACAAAATCCAACCCAAGGTGGATCAGGTACCTAGAAGCAAAACCAAAGCTTAACAGACTCATCAGAGAAAAACTCTAGAAGCCCTAATCTTGAATAGACTTCTAAGCATAATATAAAAACTACAAACAGGAGAGTATAAAAGAGATGAATAAGACCTTATATTTTATTTTTTAATTAAT
>NW_006399894.1:7154339-7158511 GCF_000299155.1 Elephantulus edwardii
GAACCCATCTTTCTCAGTCTCCTCCCAACTCAGTCCTGTTTTATAACAGTGGCACTATGTAGTATTTTTCCCTTTGTGACTGAGTTATTTCACTCAGCATAATGTCCTCCAGGGTCACCCATTTTGAATAATATTGCATGAGCTCCTTGTTTTTCAATGCAGCATAGTACTCCTTTGGGTGAATATACCACAGCTTTTCTATCCATTTGTTTGTTGATGGGCACTTAGGTTGTTTCCAACTCCTTGCTATCATGAACAAAGTTGTGATAAACATGGGTATGCATATATCTGCTTGGATATAAGTTATGATCTCTTTGGGGTATATTCCCAGTAGTGGAAATGCTGGCTCAAATGGTATCTCTGTAATTTTTTTGAGAAAGTGCCACACCACTTTCCACAGTGGTTGCACCATTTTACACTCCCACCAACTGTGAATAAGGGTTCCAGTTTCTCTACAACTTTGCCAGCATTTGTTGCTTTCTGTTCTGTTAAATTTTGCTATTCTTATTGGCGTAAGATGAAATCTCATAGTTGTTTTGATTTGCATCTCTCTTAGAGCTAGGGATTTTGAACATTTCTTCATGTGCTTGTTGAACATCTAAATGTCTTCTTTGGTGAAGTGTCTGTTCATATCCTGTGATATTTTTCAATTGGATTGTTTACCTTTATCTTGTTGTGGTGCGAATAGGACCTTCTAAAAATCAAATTCCTATCCACATCAAAAAACTTGAATAAAATAAAAAGAAAAAGTATCTTTTACAATGACATATCTGATAAGGGATTTACATCTAAAATTTATAGAATACTCTAGCACTTCAACAAGAAAAAAGCAAACCACTCAATCAACAAATGGGCATAAAATATGAATAGATACTCCACCAAAGATAAAATGGCCAACAAACAGACTAAGAAATGCTTAAAATCCCTAGCTATCAGAGTGATGCAAATTAAAACAAGGAGATTTCATATCACCTTAGCAACAACAGTGAATTCAACAGGGCAGCAACAACCAGTGCTGGTGGGAATGTGGACACATTTCCACACCTGGTGAGAATGTAAAATGGCACATACAGTATAGAAGGCAGTCTGACCTCTTCTAAAAATTTTGGCAATAGAAATGTGATTTGATCTGAGAATACATACTAAAGAAACCAGGTCTGTGTTGAAGACCCATGTTTATGGCAGCATTATCCACAATAGCAAAGAGGTGAAAGCAGCCCAGTGCCTGTCAACAAATGAATGGATAGAAAACTGTAGTACATCCACATGATGGAATATTGCACAGCCTAAATAAGTAATGAGGGAGCTCTAGTGGACTAGTGATAAGAAGCTGTTCTGCAATCCTGAAGGCACATGATTCGAGGCCACCAGCTGCTCTGCGAGAAAAGGATGGGCAATTTCCTCCCATGTGATTAACTGTCTCTGAAAACTCACTGGAGGGTCAGTTATGGGTCAGTTCTGACTCTACAGTGCACAATAATAATAAGCAATAATAAAAAAAATAATTATAATAATACTGTAATAACAAAGAAAAATATAAATAAATTTATAATAAATATAAATAAAAAAGAATAATAAGCAACTCATAAAACACTACATAATATGAATGAGTCTGGAAGATATTATGCTGAGTGAAATATCTCAGTCACAAAAGGACAAATACTGCATAGGACCACTGTTATAAAAAATAGGACGGTCATTGGGCAAGATAAAGCAGGGAAAGAATGGGCAGATCATGAACACAGCACTGGAATGACAGATGGAAGGGAATATCTGTAAGGGATGGATGACTGGACATTGTGTGTTTGACAATTGACAATCCGGAATAAGACATGAATTATAAAGTGAATTAGAAAAAGGAGGGAGGGAAATGTGTATCAATGAATGAATGAAAACACATCCTTGCTGAACACTTTCATTAAAATCACAATATAAAACTATTATTATAGAAAAAGGTGAAAAATTGTCATTAAATATAAGTGCTATCTATCTGGGTATTAAAATTCCAAGCATTCCAAGTATAATACTCTGTGAATGTCTGAATTGCAAATATTCTTCTACCCTTACAGAATTTTCAAGTCTACATTATAGAGACCATTAGAAACAATTGTTTAAGTAGCTCTCATTTACTTTATATCCTCCTTTCCTTTTTTTATTTTAATAAAAAAAATTGTATTTACTTAGAAGCATTCAGAATGTCAACAAAACAACTGCAACTTTTTTTGTTTTTCTTTCTTTTTTTGCAATTACAGAGTGGTATTCAGTTAACAGAACAACAATTATTTTGTATAAGCTGCATCAGACAACTGAAGATGAAAAAAAAACCCAAAACCTACCATTCCCATGTATAACTAATTTGTGCTGTGCAACAACAAGAATCTGCTTTAAATTTCCATGCCAATTTACAACCCCCATACTGTACCAGACAAGGTTAGTGGCTATTGAAAATACCACTAGGACAGGGCTATCTAAAGACACATTCGGTAGTGTGTTAACTGTATTAAAAAAAGACACTGTACAGTTTAAAAACAAATCTTACACAGCCTTACATGTCAATTTTTTTTTTCTTTAAAAGGAGTGAGTTGTGTGCAAGGGGGGTTAAATCCTTTATAGACAAGAAAAAAACTGCGCTACAACCAACTTATTCATCATCATCATCATCCTCTTCATCCTCATCTTCTTCATCTTCCTCCTTTTCCTTCTTCTTCTTGCTCTTCTCGGCCTTGACAACTCCCTTTTTAGCGGCATCAGGCTTGCCTTTAGCCCTGTATGCAGCAATATCCTTCTTGTATTTCTCCTTCAGCTTAGTAGCCTTCTTCTCATAGGGCTGCTTGTCATCGGCAGCAGTATTATTCCACATCTCTTCCAGCTTCTTCGCAACATCACCAATGGAAAGGCCAGAGTGCTCGCCTTTGATTTTGGGGCAATACTCAGAACAAAATAAGAAAAAAACCTAAGGGGGCTTCTTGGGCGCGTTGGGATCTCTGAACTTTTTTTGTTTCGCCCTTAGGCGGGATATAGGTTTTCATCTCTCTCTCATAACGGGCCTTGTCCGCCTTTGCAATGTCTTCAAATTTACCTTTCTCTTTAGCAGACATAGTCTTCCACCTCTCTGAACACGTCTTAGAAATTTCTGAGAAGCTGACAGAAGCATCTGGGTGCTTCTTTTTGTGCTCCTCTCGACAGGTTTGCACGAAAAATGCTTACGATGACATTTTGCCACTTGGCTTCTTAGGTCTCCTTTCCCCATGGTTAGTTAATTTCTCGTCCGCGAGGCACAGAAGTCGCCCAGTGCCGTACGGCTCTGCCTGGCCCAGAGCTATCTCTATGGAGCTCAATGTACTGCAAGGGCTGTGAGAGCGGGAGCCAGACGCCTTTCCTTTCCTTTTTAACCTCATAAATTCTATGCTTCATGTTCATAAAGAGCCATAGTAGTTCATCATATGGTTAACGACTAACTGAAAGATGCGCAGTTTGAATTAACCATGCCACAGAAAAAAGATGGACAGTTTCCTACTGGTTAGATTTATATCCTCAAAAAGCCAATCAAAGTGTTTTTGAATCAAAACTGACTTTACAGCAGTGCTTTATTTTGTTGTTTAAATTGCATATACCTGAAAACCTTTGGGAAAATATTTATTCTGGTAAAACAGAATACTATATCTAAACATGTTAGGAGAAAACTAAAAACCTTGCTTTGTAGTCAGGCTTTCTAACCTGAACTGAGACAACTGAGATCTACCTTCATTTCCCTCAGTCAGCCAGCTGTTCAGTTATTTTTCTAGTGAATCTTCTAAAATAGGTTTCAATTAATCTTTCTGAGCATCCTTTAAGACACAATCTCCCACATTATCTTAAACAAAAATATTTCCCAATAGTGAATTCTAAAAGTAGTAAACACATGTAATATAAATCTGAAAATATTTATAACTTTAAAATATATCACATGAAACCTATACGATAGCAATTTTATCCTTAACTCACCCTTTGAAAATATAAAAATAAATAATCATTTAAAAATACCTATTACTCATTTTTTATACGTTATTACTCATCTTCCTCCTTTAACTACAAATCGATTTCCTAACATGAACAGAATTTAATTTTTGTAAGTCTCTAAAAAAACATTGTTTATGTATACACCTTGAATGATAATATTTGGAACTAATAAG
>NW_006399894.1:7158611-7159276 GCF_000299155.1 Elephantulus edwardii
CATAGAATCACTCATACACATTTTGGTTTATAACAATAATTATAATATCCACAATGTAATTGTATTTTCTCTCTTTTTTCCCCCCTATCATTCTCATTGTCAATTAACCTTCTATTCTATTTATACTTTCTTTAATGTTGGGTAAATACTGCTTTGTTGACTGATTATTCTGGGAAGTGAGTGCCTTTAGGGTATTGCCTATTGTTTTGCTGAGAATTGAGTTATGAGGTGAATTTTGTTCCAGGTTTGGAGGGTGACTAAAGCCAAATTCAGAAGAGTTAGTTTCACCAGTCTCCATAAGACCATGAAAGCAGCCATGTTTACCCTTTTGTTTGTTTGTTTCTGTTTTGTTGCACATTCATCCCCCCTCTATGTAGGTTCTTCTACTACCTCTTAGAATAGTCAGTGTCTTTAGTTGGACATCATCTAGCTTTTCTGGTCTTATGGCCATAGAAGTTGATCGAACGAAATGATTCTAGACATGATTTACGTAACACAGGAACAGATCAATAGTTGTAGCTTAGATGGCTGCTCATCAACATTTAAGGTCCCAGATATTACACATAAAATTGGCGAGGTTGCGGAGAAACTGGAACCCTGATTCACTGTTGGTGGGAGTGTAAAATGGTGCAACCCCTGTGGAAAGCAGTATGGCGCTTTCTCAA
>NW_006399894.1:7164166-7184025 GCF_000299155.1 Elephantulus edwardii
ATGAATGAGTGGAAGCCCAAAATCTCTGTAAATGTTTATGAAAATTAATAAAATATAATTATAGGGGGAAAAAATAAATAAAACATTTAAAAAAAGATAATTAGCAATTATCAAACATAACTGTATAAATTTATTCAAATACATCACTGAATATATTGGAAAAGTATTTTTGGTTTTTGTTTTGTGTCATTAAACATTTGCCTCAACGGCTCAAGATCATTGCTAAAATCACACTATTTCAATATGAATTTCATTTCTCAGTTTCCTTTTAATAGATATGTTCTTGTGTGTATCATTGACTGAGAACTGACCCACAGCTTACTCTCTGGTGTGTTTTCAGAGGCAGTTAATCGCACAGGAGGAGGCTGCCCATCTTTCTCCTACAGAACAGCTGGTGGATTTAAACTGTGTACCTTGGGGATTGCAACACAGGTTCTTACCAAACAGGAATGGACAGTACTTTTTATAAGAATGCCTCTCAGTTTAGTAAATTTCTAAGAATGCCAACAATTACATAATAATGTATCATCTAAACAAATAAAAATAATCTGACATTTTAAGAATCAATTAGTTCCTTCTTCAATTTTGAAAAACGCAAGGAGATTTGAAACCATTCCATTTGCAAAAGGGTTTGTTAGTCAGATACCTATCCTCCACTTTCCTATTCTAGCAAAATACTGTGCATTTCTCTTTTGTTTGGAGTCAAAGTGGTTTCTTTATCCACTGTAGACATTAGTAGGATTCAGAAGAGATGAACTGGGTGTACATAGAAAAGGCACTGTAAAGGAAAAGTGGGAAAGGAAAATTGATAAAAAGCTTTAGCCTTGGGCAAGTCAATTTTCTGGGATGGACATTCTTAGGTAGATCAACTCAGGAAAGATTACCAAGGAAGTTTTAGGGTTTTGTTTGTTTGTTTGTTTTGTTTTTGTTGTTGGTGGTGGTGGTTTGTTTGTTTGTTTTTTTTAAAGGACTCTAAAGAAGCTTTATTAAAGTGTTTCCTGAGCAGGATTCCTTGGTCTGCAGAGAAAGAAACAGGCAGAGGGACAGACCAGGAAAATACCACCTCAAGGAAGTTTTTGCAAGTGTATTTGTTAAAATAATCTGTTCTCCAAAAGCCACTAAAGAATTCAAATGTTTCTCATTCTGGAGTCCCTCTGCTAGACTGCTACATTTATTCCTTCTCTCTTCTCATAGCTCCAGTATCTCTTTGTACTTCGTTGCATTCAGTGGATGACCTTACTTATAATTTCATTAAAAAGAAAGAACAACAACCAAAAAAACCCACCAAACAAACACAAAACCTTCCCACATACCATTCCCATAACATATTAAAGTTATTAGGATACATCTCTGTACATTTTCTTCCCTCTTTTCAATGAGAATCAATAGGTACTCATCTATATTGGGCCAATATGGATTGAAGTTTAATGTCAAGAAGACAAAGATTCTCATCACTGGGCAAATTGGCAGCACCATGATATATGGAGAAGAGACTGAGGTTGTTAACAATTACAGCTTGTTCAGCTCCACAACCAACACTCTTAGTAGCAGCAGTCAGGAAATCAAAAGACAAATTGCATTGGGAAAATCTCTGTCAGGGACCTCTCCAGAGTACTGAAAAACAACGAGGTCAGTCTAGGGACTAAGGTGCACGTGATGATGCAGGCCATGGTCTTCTCAATTACTTGTTATGCTTCAGAGAGTTGGGCAATGACTAAGGACAGCAGAAGAAGCATTGATGCCTTCAAAATGTGGTGCTGGAGAAGTCTTGAACATACCATGGACTGCCAAGGAAACAAATAGGCCTGTCTTGGAGAGGATGAAACCAAGTTTCTCCTTGGAGGCTAGGATTTTAAAGCTTCATCTCACATACTTGAGGCATGTGGCCAGGAGAGACTGGTCCTTGGAGAAAGACATCATGCTTGTAAGGCTGGAGGGACAGCACAGAAGAAGACCCAGATGAGATGGATTGATACAGTGATTGGGGCACTGGGGTTTGGTGTGTCTGAATTTGCACCCTCCATCCATGATTTGATTTAATAATAAATATTCAAACATACACAACTACAGATATGCTTATTATGTATACACACAAATTGACTTGAGTTTTAAACTATTTTGTTTAAGAGAATCATTATGTGATAGTCTCATTGTAAATGTCTATATGTATTGCAAATGCAAATTTAACAAGCCATTCTTTAAATAAAGTCTGATGAATCTAAAAAAAAAAAAAAGATTGGCTCAGGACAGAGCATGGTTCAAAGCTGCTGCACATAGCGTCACTATGGGTCACAGGCAACTCTATGGCACATAACAACATATTGGGTCATGCCCTCCAATAATAAATGTGATTCTTGCCACTCTCAACATTTAAGCAATTAAGCAATAGTTTATTTTTCTTTTCCATTTCACTCTTCCCTATTTTAATTTTATTTGCCGCAGCAGTCATACTACAAATTGCCTCCATGTGGAAAAAATAAAGCTTTTACCTTAAATGCTCTTCAAACTATTGGTCATTATCTACTTCATTTTACAACAATACTTCTCTTGTCTATACTTAGAAACTCCAGATTTTCATTGTACTGCCAACTCAAAGTAGTTGGTTGAAATTCACCTCTGCTTCATAGGAGAAAGTGGGGCAATCTCCCCCTGAGTGACTTGCAATCTCTGAAAAAGTACTGGAGGGTTAGCTATGAGTTGGTTCTCACTCCAGAGCACATCATCATAACAGTATCTTTCAAATTGTTTTAGTATTAATCACAACATTAAAATTCTAGTGGGTAAAGTTACTAATGACTTCCGTCTTTATTTTCTATTTCTCACCAATATTCAACACAGTTAATTAGTTCTTCATTTTAAAATAATTTTCCTGCTTCACTTTGAAGTTATCACTCTTTTCTCCGGATCTTTCTTCCTTGGTCTCCCTTTTGTTTGACTCACATCTTGCTGATTTCTTCCTATGAGGATGCCTTAAGGCACAGTTCCTGGATGCCAATGGTTCACAGACTCACGATTCCAGTGTTTCAAAGGCTCTATTCTCTATGTCAGTTTCCTTTATGGTCTTTGCTGCTCTGGGCCAGCACCTTACTGCTGTTTAAAGGACTGTGATTCGCTGTTTCTTTTAATGTCTCCTAACAATAACTTGGCATCATTGTTATGCATACGTTGGAGTTGGAAACAAATCATAACTGACCCTCCAGTGAGTTTTCAGAGATTTAATGATGGAGATAGCTCATCCTTCTCCCATAGAGCAGCTGGTGGATTTGAACTGTGTTCTTAGGGTTGACAGGATAACTCTAAGAACTTTAGTTGTAGCCAAGGGCTTCAGTTCTGCTCTTGCTGGCTGTGTGTGCTCTCCTCAGATGTGGCTGTGGCTTCTGCTCAAGCACCTGCTGTGGGATGTTGTCAGAAACAGCTTTTTCTAGAAATTCATGGCTATAGTACAACTTAGAATATGAAACTTATGAAACATCTCTAGTTCTATAATGGAGAGAAGATAAGGTTAAAGAAAGAAAACACTAATCTAAATGTTATTAGTTTATGTGATGGTGAGAAAACAGAGTAACAGTTATTACTGAATATCAAAAAAGTTCATAAAGAAACATTTCATCTAGAGTAAAAAGTGCTTTCATGTATTTTGGGCTATTTAGAAAACATTTCATACTTTTATTGATCTTAATCTCATTTCAGGGAAGGTTACAGAATAATAAATATAAAAAATAATAGTATAAGCATAAAGTTTTTAAACATATGACATTATTGGTAATGAATTATTTTGTTGTATATCCTAGAATGCACTTATTCCATTTCATTTCTTTTTACTGGTAAAGAACTTCTCCAATAACATATATTTTTTTCCCAATGTGAATGAGCACATCTAAAGGAGAAATGTTTAAATTCTAACACACTGTGAGATTAATAAACCATGAAAATTTGACATTACCACAGATACACGGCATTAATTGCCTCCAGACAGAGACTTAGCCTTTATATCACATAAAGCTTAGTTTTGAGATAGCAAGACACTCAACTACTTAGATAAAGTACTCAATGCAAATATTAATATTCATGACATTAATATTTATACAAATCATATATTGTGTGAAAATATAAGGATGCTGACCAATGCTAGAGTAGTCCACAGAGTTATCAGTAATAAAGGCATTATGCTGCCTTTATTATTACTCTAGTCAGTTCCTTGCTATAATTTAGGATAGAAGTGTAATTAGTACATTAATAAATAATCAAGAAATAATAATGTAAAAATATATTGTTGTTGCTTTTATGTACCCTCGAGTCACGTGCGACTTACAGCAGGTCTATGCACAATAGCTTTGAACCCTGCCCTATCCTGAGACAGTCTCACTATCTCAGACACAGTTACCTCCATTATCTCAGTTACTGTGTCAATCCATCTAATTCTGAGTCTTCTTCTCTTGTGCAGTTTTTCTATTCTTCCAAGCATGATGTCCTTTTCCAAGAACTGGTCCCTTTCAGCAACATGCCCAAAGAATGTGAGACAAAGCTTTAAAATCCTTGCCTACAAGGAGATCCATCCTCTCCAAGACAGACCTCTTTGTTATTTTGATGGTCTGTGGTATGTTCAATATTCTTCTCCAGTGCCACAATCCAAAGGCATCATCCTTCATCTGCCGTCCTTATGCATTGTCCAGCTTTGTGAGGCATAGAAAGTAATTGCAAAGACTATGCCCCGGATCAGGTACATTTCTGTCTCCAGACTGACATGTGGTTCTTTAGCACTTGGAGAGGTCCCTGACACCAGATTTTCCAAAAGCAATTTGTTTTTTTTTTCTTTATTTTCTGACTGCTGGTGACAAGGGTGTTGATTGTGGAACCAAGTAAATTAAAATTGTTAATAATCACAATCTCTTTTCCATCTTTCATGGTGCTGCCAATTGGCCCAGTGGTGAGAATCTTTGTTTTCTTGATGACATGCTTCAGTCCATATTGGAGACACCCACTTGGTCATTTCTGACTCTTAGTGAACCTAATTAACTGAATACAACTTCTCTACACAGATTCTAAAAGATTTTAGGGGAATATATTTCTTATGTGAAGTTACTGGTTGTTTCAAATTTCTGACATTTTTGTCAGCAGTTGAATATTTAAACCATTGTGCCACCAAGATTTCCTCTAATCTAACTACTCCCATCCAGAAATTAGTGGTCAGATAAAAAATTCTAATGGAAAATTTTATCTATATTTTTCTCAATAGAAGGTCTATTTTCTGATTAAATATGGTGTGTTGCTTGGGAGGGAAAGAGATCATTAAATTTAGCTATAAAGAGCAAAAAATCTGATTTAGTAAAGAAGAAAATTAAACTCTTGATGTTAATTCATAAAGTTCTCATATGTCTGAATTACTATTAGTGAATGACCTAGAAAATATGAGAGTATCTTTCTAAAGGAAATATTAATAACATAAATATTAATAACATACTATTCTGATATTTCTTTATCATCTCAAATTATGGATGTTGGAAAACTAGAAGTTGTTAAAAATGAAAAGGAATGCATGAACATCAACGTTCTAGGCATCTGATGTAAACTGATGCAAGAATGAACCTTTCTTAGACATAGTCAATCACTTGGAAGTATTAAGTTACTGGACTTGGGAGATCAGGACTAGGCTATCAGGGGATATCAAAATAAGTGGAATAACATACTTTGGTGAACAGTGCTGAGGGTCTCATAAATTTGTGAGCTGTCATCTAATCTGGAATTATGGGTCTCTCTCCATCAAGAGCAAAGAAAAGGAAGTTAAAGATTAGTGGATACAGAATTATGCTGTCAACCCAAAAGCAAGGAGGAGTTCCACCCACCAGGTGCTTCATGAGTGAAAGGCAGGCAATTTTCTCTTATGCAGTTTACAGCCTCTGAAAATCTTCTAGGTGATCAGCCAGGAGCAGGTTCCATATCAACAACCATGAGTGAGTTAGTTAGTTGCCTCCAAATTAATGAAGCATGTGAACTTTAGTCTCCATGAACTGAGACCAAAACCAAAAGGTGCTGGGCTATCACTTAAGATCATTCTGAAAGAATCACAATGAATTACAATCTCTGATAGAGTGGGGAGAAAATGTGGAACAAAATTCAAAGTCATAAAAAATATGAGATCCATTGGTCTGAAGAAATTGAGGGGAGTCCCTGAGATTATCACCCTCAACCACTCTCCAAGCCTAAAACTGAAGTCAACACTGTGACTCAACTTCCAGCCAAACAAGAGACAAGTCTAAAAGACAATCAGGAACACGAGGGGGAAATATATTCTTTAGAACCAATAGCCAGGAAAGATTCAACGACTAGCATTTGCCCAGAAATAAATCTCAGAAGGTAGGAAGAAATTGGAAAGAGAGATCAAATTAAACAGGAAGCACGTGAATAAGCAGGGATAAATGCTGTTATAAAGCAGTGCTTATAATCAATGTTACAAAACAGAACAAGTAAAAAAAATTTAAAAAAACAGAACAAGTATTAATTGCTGAATGTAAAGGCAATGTGCTTTGTAAAGTTCCTCTTAAATTACACACACACTGGGATCAAGCTTAAAAGCGCTAGTCCAAGGTATAAAGAGACTGCCAAATGCAACCAGAAATGCACATTCTAAAGAGGATAAAATTGATTCACAGGACCATCTAAAGATTAAATCTCTATGCACATCAAAAACTGTTTCCAACAGGGTAAAAAGAAAACCTACAGACTGGGAACAAACATTTGGTAATACCATTTCAGACAAGAGTCTTGTAACAAAAGATTACAGAATACTCCTGGGCAAAAAGATTGAAAACCCAATTACAAAATGGGGAAAAGACATAGAAAGAATTTTCACAGATCAATATATTATAATAGCAAACACACATGAAGAAATGCTCCAAATCGCTGGCAATAAGAGTGATGCAAATCAAAACCACAATGAGGTGCCATCTCCAGTAAGAGTGATAAAGTTTGACAGGGCAGCAAGTAATAAGATGCTGGAGAGGATGTGGTGAGAAAGAAACTCATATACATTGTCGGTGAAATTGTAAAATGGTACAACCATTCTGTAAGGCAGTTTGGTGCTTCCTCAAAAAGCTGAACATAGAAATTCCATATGACCCAGCTATTCCACTATTTGAAATATACCCTGGGAACTGAGGCACAAACTAAGATTTGTACTCCAATGTTCATAGCAGCATTATTCACCATTGAAAGACTATGAAAACAGCCTAAATGTCCAACCACAAACGAATGGATTGAGAAATTATGATACATTCACACAATGTAATACTATGCATTATGCAGAAGCAGTAACTTTATAAATTATTTCCTAACTTCGGAGAAACTGGAGAGCATTATGCTAAGTGAACTAACTCAGTCCCATAAGGATAAATATTGTATAAAACCATGATTATAGAATGAGTATAAGGATCTAGGAGGGGTGGGAGAGGCTGGAAGCAGAGGGATGTGGATGTGCAGGGGGAATAGGGGGTAACTCATTGGGTTGTACAATTTTATGGGCAGGGAGTGAGGGAAATTTAAAGAATTTGTTCACATTTGTATTCAAATTTTGTAAATAAACTAGTAGGGGGGATAAAAAGGGCTTCAGATACCTCACAATTATATTATCTAAGACAAAAGCTTATCAGTTGTTAAGGAAGTATTATGTCTATAGGAAAAGAGCTCAAGTGCTTAACTGAGCTCAGTTAATCATGTTTTAATTATGTAAAATTATTGATTATAATTAAGTTAGCATATCTAGTGACCAGTATTGAAAGTACAACACTGTCTATATCGCCTCAGATGGTATAGTGGAACTATGTAAAAGTGAAGGAACCAAGAAATAATGGACAAAAAAATACCTAATTACTAGACTTTAGATGCCTAATCAATATACTCAATATACTGAGAGAAGCTCATCTGACAATCAACTGGAGAGCACAGAAAAATATTTTCAGTGTGTTCATTTCTGAGTCACAGCAGTTGTAAAAAAAATAAGCAGAAAATTACTGATAAAAATTTAATTATCATAATTATTTATTTGAATGTTTTCATTCAATCATTCACATAGACATGTCTTATAACCTAATTAAAAATGATTAATGCTATTTGCTACACTATCTAACCAAACTTTTGCTTTTGGAGGAAGTGTAACTAGGGCTCTCTTAAGAGGTAAGGTTGATGAAACTTTGTTTTACATACTTGGGGCATGATGTTAGGAGTGGGTCAAGTCTTAGAAAAAAATATCATGCTTTGATAGGAGGAGGCTCAATTAAAGAAAGAAAGAAAGAGCTTCAAGGACTAGAAGAAAATAAGCTCAAGTATTTCAGAGATGATAATGATGGTACTCAGGATAAGGCAAGGTTCAGATTTATTGTTCATAGAGATGTTACGAATCCTAGTTGGCTCAATGGCATTTAAGAACAACAACCAAATTTTTACAATATATTGCTTTTCCCTTCGGGCAAAAAATTTCCAACTTGTTAAAAAAATTTCTAAATTAGGGCACTTTGGTGGTCTAGTGGTAAGAAGCTGTGATTCAGCTAGTGAAAAAAGGGCAATGTCCCACGTGATTAACTACTCCTGAAATCTCACCAGAGGGTCAGCTCTTGGTTTGTTCTAATTCTACACCACCACAACAATATAAAATGTTAATTTTATAATTACATATTTGAGACTGGAATGACTGTCTCTTCAAACTGGATTTCTGGTGGGGAAAAATGGAGCAATTTAAAATGATCCTAAATAGTCCTTGAAAAGTAGATTTTACATTCAAATTCAAATTCACTGCTGTCAAATAGGAATCAACTCACAGCTGACAGTTTAGTAGGTTTTTCAGAAGCTCTAAACTGCATGGGAGGAGAGTGATGATCTTTCTTCAGAAGAGCAGCTGGGGAATCGAAAGCCTGCCTTTGGGTTGCAGTGCAGCTTTTTACTAAGGAGGACACTAGAACTCTGGTAGGAGCCCAGAAAAGAAGTGGCCCAGTGGGAAAAGCAGTGCTTTTATTAGAAAAGAGTGGTAATGTACGTGGTAATGTACGTGACCCAAAATGTGTAAAAATAAACAACAATTCTCCTTGCAGAAATGACCAGCTAAAAATTCTCAGAAATCAATAAGCTTAGTTTGATATGCATTTATTTGATTATGTTTACCTTTCTCTTATTTTGGGTATTTTACTTTTCCTACTTTTAGGAACTGAGAGAAGAGTGGCAAAAAAATGATGGTACAACTTAGGTCTATTTTTTTTCCAGTTTTGTTCTGAGCCATTATGCTTCTATTGTTCTGGGATATAGGAAATAGATAATCGTTGCTGTTTTAGCAAATAGCAATCAGCATAAAGAACAAAAGTAGTGTGTTCTTTCATGCTTGGATTTTATTTCTGTGTACAAATCCATGTTCCTTAATGCTTCACTTAATTCTCCAATTTTCCTTGTTAAATGTCAAAATTGTGAATAAAAAATAGGCAGTAAAATCATGAATTAACTACATAAGGGTTTTATTTAAGAGATAAAGGAACTAAAAAGAAAATGCATCAACTTATGTTTGCAGTTATTTATCTGTTAGGAGAGAGTAAAATTATTGACAAAATAATATTTAAAACAGTAGTATATCTAGTGTCCAAAATAAGAAACCACTTGAGTAACAATGGGTAAGGGAGAAAAAACAAGGGGAACTTACCAATGTTCCCTATTGTTCTAAATTTATATTTAAGCAAAATTATTCCATTTATTTGAATAAAATAGCATACTTGTTGAAATTTAGGGCAACCAAAATAGGTCTTAGTGAAGTTCTAGAAACACATATTCAGTTTTAACAACTTTGCATGCTAAAACTGAGGGGGACCTGAAGCACTTGCTGCAGAAGGTTAACAACTGCAGCCTTCAATATGGATCGAAACTCAACATCAAGAAGACAAAGATTCTCACCACTAGGCCAACTGGCAGCATCATGATAGATGGTGAAGAGATTGAGATTGTAAACAGCTTTAGTTTGCTTGACTCCGCAATCAACACTCTTAGTAATAGCAGCCAGGAAATCAAAAGATGGGAAAGTCGGCTGTTAGGGACCTCTCTAGAGTAGTGAAGAGCAAAGATGTCAGTCTGGAGACTAAGGTGTCTTCATCTAGGCCATACTCTTTGCAATTACTTGCTATGGATCAGAAAGCTAGATAATGACTAGGGATAACAAAAAGAGAATTGAACATGGTTTTAGCCTTTACCATGACCATGTAATTTCTTGCTATCTGTGTGGCTTTTGATAATGTTCAGCATTCACTTCGATTTAAAAAAAAAGTAAAGAAGGGAAAAAAATGGGTGAGTGAAATAAGAGACACCTGACTCAAGTTAGGTTCAGCTCTAAGCTCAAAAGCTCAAATTACTATTTTCATCTGTGGAGAAAAAAAAACAATAAAAGAAATAAGCCCCTAAAACAACCCCCCAAAACCAGAAAACAAAACAAACAAAAAACCACACACACACTCATGAGAAACCTGGATCGGGACCTGGAAAGGAGTCGTGTTATCAACACCCAAGGTAAATGGTAGAGGGGAAGAGGAGTAGAGAGGTAGAGGGGTAGAGCCTTTCAGCTGTGGTGCTGGAGAAAAGTATTGACTATACCATTGACTGCTAGGAGAACAAACAGGTTCAAAGAAATCAGGCTGTTCCTTGGAGGCAAGGATTATGAGATTTTGTCTTACACATTTTGGAAATGTTGAATGGAGAGACTCATCCTTTAAGTGAGATATTATGCTTGGAAGGGTGAAGGGACAGCTCAAGAGAGGAAGACCCTTCATGAGATGGATTGATTCAGTGATTGAGGAAATGGGGGTAGGTGTGTGAGAAATAATAAGGTTGGCAGATAGAGGATAGAGCAGGGTTCAGCACTGTTGTACAAAGGGTCGCTATGAGTCGCAAACAACTCAAAGGCACATTACAACAATCACATTTACCTTCCATAGTGCTTTATTTTTAACATGGAAAATGCACGTTATCTCCCTACCTCCTTTACACTTGCTTTCTTTCTATTAGAAAACTGTTGATTGTGGAGTTGAGCAAACTGTAATTGTTAACAACCTCAATCTCTTCTCTATCATGGTGTTACCAATTCGCCCAGTAGTAAGAATCTTTGTCTTCTTGATGTTGAGCTGCAATCCAAATTTAAGATTATCATCCTTTCCCTTCTGCAACAAGTGCTTCACATCTTGAGTTTCCACAAGCAAGGTTGTGTCATCTGTATAAGGTAGGTTGTTGATGAGTCTACCTCCAATCGATCCTGATTCCACTTTCCTCCTAATAAATCCCAACTTCCTGAATGATATGCTTCTTGCATATAAATTGAAAAGTTATGGAGACAGGATGCATCTCTGGTGCACTCCTTTCCTGATTTTGAACTATGTAGTATTTTCCTGCTCTGTTCCAAGGACTACTTCCTGATCCAAGTTTAGTTTTCACATAAGTATAATTATATGTTCTGGGATTCCCATTCTCCTGAAGGTTAGCCATAATTTGTTGTGATCCACACAGTCAAATGCCTTTGCATAGTCAATGAAATACAGATAGACATTCCTCCAGTACTCCCTGCTTTCAGTCAAGATCCATCTGACAATGGCAATAACGTGTCACAACCTCTTATATCTGGTAGTTTTCTGTCAATGTACTACTGTTCCAGTCCTTTCTGGATGATTTTCAGCAGGATTTTGCTAGTGTGTGATTTTATTGTTCGATAATTTCCACACTTTGTCAGGTCACCTTTTTTAGGGGGGTGGGGTGGGGGGAATGGGAATAAATATGGGTCTCTTCCAATAGTTGGCCAAGTGGTTGTCCTCCAGACTTCCTGGCACAAATTGATGAGCACACACAGGACAGCATCTGTTTCTTGAAATATGTCAATTGGTATTTCATCAATTCCTAACAGCAGTCACAAAATCAAAAGATGAATTGAATTGGGAAAACCTGCTCTCAGGGACCTCTCCAGAGTACTGAAAAGCAGCAATGTCAGCCTAGAGACTAAGGTGCACATAATCCAGGCCATGGTCTTTTGCAATTACTTGCTATGCATCAGAAAGCTGGACAACAACTAAAGTTGACAGAAGAAGAATCAATGCCTCCAAATTGTGGCGCTGGAGAAGAGTCTTGAACATACCATAGACTGTCAAGAAAATAAATTGGTCTGTCTTAGAGAGGGTGAAACCAAGTTTCTCCTGGAGGCTAGGATTTTGAAGCTGTCTCACATACTTTGGGCAAATGCCCAAGAGAGACCAGTTCTTAGAGAAGGACATCATGCTTGGAAAGGTGGAGTGTCACCGTGGGAGAAGAAACCCTTGATGAGATGTTTGATACAGTACCTGGGGAAATGGGGGTTGGTGTGTCAGAATTAGTGAGCCTGGCTCAGGACAGATCAGGGTTCAGAGCTGCTATACATAGGGTCTTTATGAGTTGCAGGCAACTCAACAGCACATAACAACAAGTACAGCATTAGAAAACTATCTACACAAATATTTCAATGAGCAAAAGTTATACAACTTGAAACCACCCGAAGCTTCTCAAGAAAGATATGCCCAGAACAGGAAAATGGGCAGGGCTGGAAATCACCAGGATAAAGCAATATGGTGGGCAGATTGGAAGGTGGTGAAGGAATGGAAAAGATCCTTTTCAGATCTAAAAATACAGGGTAATGATAATCATATATCAATGGTGCTTGGACACAATATATATAAATGATTGTATGAAACATGGTGAATGAAGGAATGTGTGAAGCATAATGTAAATGAATGAAGCATGGTATAAATTAATCTTGTATGCAAAGCAATATAAAATGTAAAAAAAAAAAGTAGCAATCGATTTCCAATAAGATTAACACTGGCTGTCAAGTTAATTCCAACTCACTGAGACCCATTGGGATGTGGATGTTGTAAATCTTTAGAAGAGATTGAACTCTTTTTTTCCCCCCTCATAGAGCAGAAATTTGATTTGACACACAGACCTTTAGATTGGCAATATATCACTAGGGCTAGAATTACATCCTTGGAAACCACATATGGTACATTCCACACTGCTCTGTAGGCCCACTATGAATAGAAATTGATTTAAATGGAATATTGATTTGTTTGTTTATTGTATAGATTTTATGAGAACAAAAGAATTCATATAATTCCAGTACTACATTTATTCAGTCATTTCTATTTACAAAATAATGTTATATCTAGGAAAAAAATATAGGTAGAATAAATATGTAGAACTTCTGATAATAATATTTAAATTTTAATTTTTATATTTTTATTTATATTTTTATATATTATTAACTTTTATGAATATCATATATGGTAGATTCTTGGGCTGGAAGGATTTTCTATCAGATAGATAGATAGGTAGATAGATAGATAAATAGATAGATATAAATATACACACAAACATATATAGATATTCATTGGACCATATAGGCAAAATTGAATTTTTCTCTAAAACTCTTCCACTTCATAATTTGAAAAAGTAATAGTATGAATACAATTGTTTTGCAAAAATATATATAGAGAGATACATAGATATTTTACATATACGTCAGTCTATTCATTTTCTGTCAAGTGAGATTCAACTGTCAAGTTGATCCTCCAGTGGATTTTCAGAGGCCATATATCACACAGATTGTCCATTTCTTCCCTGAGGAGCATCTGGTAGATTTGAACTGAATGCTTTTGAGTTGATAGCCCATCTCCTTATATTCCCTAAATTAAGACTCCTCTTAGGTAATGGGTACACAGCCAAGAGAGATTGGTCCTTAGAGAAGGACATCATGCTTGGAAGAGTGAAGGAGACGAAAACCCCTGATGAGATGGATTGATACAGTAAATGGGGTAATGGGGGTTGGTGTATCAGAATTATTGAGACTGGCTCAGGACAGGGTAGGGTTCAGAGCTGCTGTACTTAGGATTGCTATGTGTTGAAGGCAACTATGGGTCACAGGCAATCAAAGCACATAACAACAACAACAACAACAATAACAACAAAAACAAGTAATTCAGAGAGGTAAAAAGAGAATGCTTTTTTTAAAAAAAAGAACTCTTAATAGAGTGCCTTTCACTTATTAAGCTATCATTTTAAATAAAATCTTGATGTTATCCACAACAAGACACTGCACCTTCCAAACACAAAGCAAGTATTTCTATATTTCTGAAATATTTTCAGTTCACAAAATCATCTTTGTAGTGATATTTTTCATTGATGTTTTCTCCTTGTGAGCATAAAGGGTAATAGTTAAATTGTGTGATAAAGTATTAAACTATTTCTGGATGTCAAATGTGGTTATTATCCATAGTCTAAAACAAAAAGGAAATAGACAAATATGATACAATTAAGTCAAAGAACAAATTTACATGCTAAAAATAAAGTCCTTTAAATATGACAGTGTATATTACCACTGGATTAGATGGTCTCACTTTATATCATCAGATATTAATGTAATTAATTACCAGGATCTAGGATTTTTATGTCATTTTTAAAGACTAGAAATTTAAGTATGTAGTAACTATCTCCTTAGCCAACCCTCTCTTTATGAAATCTTTTATATTTTTCCAAAGAAATTTCATGAATATCAAATGCATTTATCATCATCATTAAGAATAAAATGGAACTTAAAGGTCAGGAAAGGTACTAAGGAATAAATTCCTCTTCAATGATTATTTTTGTTTTCTTTTAGTCTCTAGGAAGGAAGAAATATTTTAGAAAGTAAGACTGAAAAGGTGAAACTATTTCATATAGTTATAAACTATACTTTTCTGCTTCATCTATTTTATTGAATTGTCTTTATTCTGCATTGGAACAAATCTAGGTTGTTTCTTTGTATAGATGCTTTTAATTGCATGTTTCATAAGAATTTGGTTTCTTTATTCTTTGTTTCCCTATCCTTCCTTTCTCTCCCCCCCCCTCTCTCTCTCATTTATAAATCTATTACATTTTAAATCAACGTATGGCTGCTATTCTGAAATCCTGACTTCAGATTGCATAAATCGAATAACTCATCCTCTTAAATTTATGTCTGCACCTCTAATGATAAATTTATTTACTTGTTAGCTGGTTTTCTTTAGTTAAATCTACATTCATTTTGATTTAACAATATTCTAGATAAAGGGATATCAATATAAATTAAGATATAAAGATAATGAAACAGAAATATTTTTCCTTTTACATATAAAATTATATACAGATGATCACTTTAGAACATGGCAGGCTAACTCAAATAATGATTAACTTCTGATTGTAAAAATAATATTGTTGTTGTTGCTGTTATGTGCCATTGAGTCGTTTCCGACTCATAGCGACCCTATGCACAACAGCTCTAAACCCTGATCTATCCTGCGCCAACCGCACCGCCTCTGACACACCAAACCAGATTACCCCAGTCACCGAATCAATCCATCTCATAGAGGGTCTTCCCCTCCTGCGCTGTCCCTCCACCCTCCCAAGCATGATGTCCCTCTCCAAGGACCCATCCCTCCTGGCAACATGTCCAAAGTATGTCAGACGAAGCCCCAGAATCCTTGCCTCCAAGGAGTAGCTTGGTTTAATCCTCTCCAAGATGAATCTGTTTGTTTTCCTGGCAGTCCATGGTACATTCAGTACCCTTCTCCAGCACCACAGCTCAAAAGCATCCACTCTCCTTCTGTCCTCCCTAGTCATTGTCCAACTCTCTGATGCATAACAAGCGATTGCAAATACCATGGCCTGTATCAGGCGCACCTTAGTCTCCAGAGAGACACTGTTGCTCCTGAGTACCTTTGAGAGGTCCCTAACGGCAGACTTTCCCATCGCGATACACTTTTTGATTTCCTGACTGCTGGTACCAAGAGTGTTGACTGTGGAGCTGAGCAAACTGAAGCTGGGAACACTCTCAATCTCTTCGTCATCCATCCTGACGCTGCCAATTGGTCCAGTGGCGAGAATCTTTGTCTTCTTGACGTTGAGCCTTAGTCCATACTGAAGGCTGCAGTCCTTGACCCTTCGCAGCCAGTGCATGAGGTCCTCCTCAGTTTCAGCAAGCAAGGTTGTGTCATCTGAATAACGGAGATTGTTAATAGATCTTCCACCAATCCTGATGCCACAATTCTCCTCATAGAGCCCAGCCTCTCGAATAATCTGCTCTGCATACATGTTGAAAAGGTATGGAGACAGGATGCATCCCCTGGCGTACACCCTTCCCTATTTTGAACCATGCAGTGTTACCCTGCTCTGTTCTGACTATTGCCTCTTGGTCCAAGTATAGGTTTCGTATTAGCACAATTAAATGTTCTGGGATTCCCATTCTTCTCAGAGTCAGCCACAGTTTGTTATGATCCACACAGTCAAATGCCTTTGCATAATCAATGAAACACAGATAGACATTCTTCTAGTATTCCCTGCTTTCAGCCAAGATCCATCTAACATCAGCAACGATATCCCTAGTACCACGACCCCTTCTAAACCCAGCCTCCAGGAATAGATGGTATACCAATTGAAGTATTTCAGATAACAGATGTTGCCCTGGATGTGCTCACTAAGCTGTGCCAAGAAATCTGGAGAACAACCACTTGGCCAACTGACTGGAAGAGATCTATATTTGTTCCCATTCCAAAGAAAGGTGACCCAACTGAGTGTGGAAAAATAATATTAACAGTAGTAATTTACAGTTAAACTTTGTTCTTGTTATTGTTTTGTACTGTTGAGTTGGAATTGAGTCACAGCTGACCATCTAGTGAATTTTCAGAGGTAATTAATTGGATGGGAGGAGATTTCCCATCCTTCTCTCATGGACCAACTGGTGATCCCGAACTATGTGCCTTTGGGAATGCAGCCCAGTTTCCTGTCTCTAGGTCACCAGAGCTCAGTTAAATTTAGGCACAAAAAAATTATAAGTATCAATTCTTAGTATTCAACTATGAGGGAGTAATGCAGCCTTTAACTCAGTATATTTATTACAATTTGGAAAAAATAATAAAATGGACAATGGACTCAAAGAATTCTTTAGCCAAAGACAATCAATAGGTGCAGAATATTTAAATTTGTGTTTTGCCCTTTTCAACATGTCATTTTTAAAAAAATCTAATTGTTACTGGAAGTGGTTCATTTACCTATTGTTTTGGGGTTTAAATTAAATAAAATTTCCACACTTTCTTTGCTCATTAACTCCCAAAAGAGTTACAACTTATGGCTAGATTTTAGAAAATGTTGAAATAGTCCTTTTAGAGGATATCCTAATGTATGAAAATACATACATTTTATTCATACTTTTCCTTGTTTACAGCTGTTATTAAGCTTTAAAAATTAAATCAGTAAAACAAAACAAACAGTGCTTCTGTAAAGTGGGCTCCAACTCATAGCAACATTAGAAGATTGAGTAGCATTGCCTATAGGTGTGTTTGTTTGTTGTGGTTTTGTTTGTTTGTTTTAAAGAAGGTAAATGTTTACAGAAGATGATTACCATGTCTCTGCAGAGCAGCTGGTGAATTCCAACTGTCAACTTTTCAGATAATAGCTAATAAATTATCCATTGCACCACTGTCATTAAGATTTGAAAGATATTCTTCTGTTCTAAGGTTTACAATAAAATTTTATCTTGTTTGTTAGACCAGCATTGGAATAACTTCACTATAAGGACTGGTTATCACAGCAATCTGAAAGCCCACATTAAGAGATGATAGAATAAAAAAATACAAAGGCAAATCATAAAAGTAATTGCTCTCTATCAACATGAAACCACAGGCACATCCCAACATCAAAACTCAAGACTGAGAAAAAGAAAGGACTTGATTCAAAGAAATGAAATGCATATAGATCTAGATCCTAGGAATTAGTGAGCTGCCATGGACTGGAGGAGTGCAATGCTTCTCTGTGGTGCCTCTGGGTAACCTACACCTCAATTTGTCAGTCAGCAGCTCAGTGCTTTCATTGCTTGCACCAGCAAGGATTTTCCTTGTGCAAATAATAGACATTAATGGATTCCAGACAGGGTAATATGGCCTCGTACTTACTACTTAATATGTATATGTCATAAGAAACATTATCTTTAGAAACTTAACTTGTTTATTTAAGGCTTTCCTGATGATTGTGGCTGGAATCATTATTATGTATGCATTGACTCATTATTTGCAGAAAGATTCTTGAAAATTGTTTGCTCTGCAGACAATCCCATGGTTACAAAATGAGATCTATTCCCAAGTGGGTCTTTATACATAACATAGAAGGGGTCTATATGGTTCTTGGTTTTAGCTTACTTTGCTACAAATGAAGGCTCAAAGCCTTCTCAGTGTTGTAAAAAATATATACACAGCAAGTAAAAGTGACTGTGATAAATTGGGGCTGTGAATCGGGATTGGTTCAAGAACTCAGGTGGCCTAATTAGAGCCTATTTTATCAGGCTTCTAATTGAAGTCAGCAGTTCAAATCTACCAGCTACTTTGATGGAAAAAAGCAAATACGAGTTTTCCGTAATTCAGATGTTCATAACCTGAGTTTTACTACTGAAAATGTTTATTAACATTTTACAAGAAAGTATATCTAATTTTAGCTTTCAACTTTATTTCTGCTTCTCTTGAAAACTTGGTATGTGACACTTCACTGTATTGCATATGATGTATGAAATACCACTTGTAAATACTTAAAGCATACACAGAGGATTTTTGTCTATTTTAATTCTCTTTGTGATGTGAATATGAAGCTTTCAGAAATATGAGATATGAAATCATCACTTTATGTAAAACATTAATCCTTTGTTACGGTATAGACAAGACTTCAAATTTTTATCATCTCAAATTTACAGCTTTCCAGCACCTGTCTGTGTTGAAATAATATGAAACCAGACAAACTTTGACAGAACAATCACACAGACAAATTGACTTGCAGGCAATAAGGCTTTGTTACTTTTATGTCAAATCTGTTATGTATCACATTTGATGAGTATTTTCCTCAACTTAGACTTTATTAAAATGCTAACTTTCAGAATTTAATAAGCAATCTGTAACTGTTGCTTTTGCATCTTTAACTGTCAGTACACAGAAATGCCAACTTGAAGGGTCAAGCACAATAATCAAAGGATACAGCTCATGGGTGGTATATGTACATCTGTTGTTTACCACGTTTCTTTTCCACTCCTCAGTCTAGCTTCTCTGTGGAAAGGATAAATGTTCTCAGTCTTTGTTCATACTTGTTTGTGAGATATTCTGAAGCCAATAGAAAATGGGGAGAAGCACCTGAGCACTACTGTTTAGTGTACTGTATTAGAGTCATTTCATATGCTATCATCCTCCTTGTGTTCCTATACACTCTACCATGTCCTGAATAATTGATGATGATAATAGATTGAAGAAGCAAGCATGCCAGACCATAATTCAACCTCAGCCAAAATCAACCTAAGCAAAGCAGAACTACTACTGACTTCAAAACCCATAAAAACTGAGATATGAAGTTGTTTTCTATGCAGTATTTGTCCATTGTCCTACAGATAAATTCTGATTCATAGCAACACTTTTATGACTGAGAAGCACTGCCTCACAGAGTTCCCAAGCCTGTAAATCTTTATGGAAGCAGATTGTTACATCTATCTCATGTGGAGTGGCTGGTGGATTTGAACTATCAACTTTACAGTCAGCAGTGTAGTGCTACCTCTCTGCCACCAGAGCTTTTTTATGCAGTATTGCTAGAATATTTGATTGTGCTAATGCGAAACCTATACTTGGACCAAGAAGCAGTGGTTAGAACAGAGCAGGGAGACACTGGATGGTTCAAAATCAAGAAGGGGGTCCGTCAGGGATGTATTTTGTCTCCATACCTTTTCAATCTGTATGCAGAACAGATCACCCGAGACTCTGGGCTGTACGAGGAGGAATGTGGCATCA
>NW_006399894.1:7185480-7214824 GCF_000299155.1 Elephantulus edwardii
ATATTTTTATTTTTATTTTTACTTATATTGAGCTGATTGGATTGGCTGGATTTAGCTAACAATGAGCTGTGGGCTGGAAGCCTCTCCTTTAAAGTCAATGAGGACATGGTGAGCAGGCCTTGGATTTAATAGGTCGTTGGGCCCTCAGGCCTGTGGCTCTTGGGTCTAGTGTTAATTGTGTTTGGGATGAACATTCTTCTAAGTGACACAGCACTGGTCTGTTAATTTTCTGTACTGATGTAACTTTGGGTTGTTGTGAGGCTGAACACTGTACCACTGGTGTGTTAAAATGTCATAACGGTTACCCATTGTGGACAGTGTTTGGTGGAGCTCCCAGACTGAGACAAGCTTGGAAGCAGGAGTGACATGCACTTCTTAAACAGCATGCCTCTGGGCAATCTATGAACATAGAGAAACAACTATAGTTATAGAATAGGGTTCAGATCTTTTGTTCATATGGTTGCATTGAGCCGCTTAACTCTATGGCACTTAACAACAACAACAGCGGTAAGAAGCTGTGCCTCTAAACTGCAATCTTGAAGGTACGTGGTTTGGATCTACCAGCTACTCTGAGTGAGAAAGGTGTGCAATTTCCTCCTGTGTAATTAACTGCCTTTGAAAACTTGTTAGAGGGTCAGCTATGGGTCAGTTCCTACTCAAAGGGGTATGTGTGTGTGTGTATGCTACAACTGTTTGGTTTTAAATTTAGCAAAGTTTAAAAAATATCTATCTTTAATATTCATGATTAAACATTTCACTATTTATAAAATACTACAAAAATTTCCAGTTTCTAAAGATTATATAAGATCTGACTTTTAAGAATCTTATAGTTAGTTATATGTAAGAAGAATGTGTTTTCACTCTCAAATTAAGAGGAAGATGTGATAATACCTATCTCATTATTCATATATTTCATGTGTACTGACACTACTGGCTTGGTTTCTCTCTCTTGGTATACTATAGGAATTGTCTAAAAGTATTCAGTCTTGTGTTTCAAATTTCTATAGTGGCTAAAATACAGGCATATTAGAATTCTGTGTAAACTTCCGTACATTTCTGTGACAACTGAGATGTAGTCAAAGTGAGGACAGGTCTCTAATATATTTCAGATCAATTCTAATTATTAAATGCATTTGTGTGAAATTTAAAACACATACTCACACACTCACACTTTATTTGGTAAAAAAAGTCAAGTATGATTCTTTTCCCCTTTAACTTTTTAATAAATCTGTCAAAGATCATTTTCTGGAAAGAACACAGTAATTCTTTTTATGTTATTAAAACTGTCCTTCAATAGCTCTAATATCACTATAGGAATGCAGGATAGGGCAATATTCAGTTCTGTTGCTCATAGGGTTGCTATAAGTCTTTGACGACTTGATGGCACTTAACAACAACAAAGATATGGTTCTTTTATTTATTGCAATTTATTTTGGATGAAAACATCTGTGAGCAGAATCCAAATGGCACAGCAGAGACAAAAAGTTGCTCCCATTAAAAAAATAATAGAAACTATTTACCTAACATAAAGTCCAAAAGTTAAAGCCTGTTTAAGCACCCATTACACTTTATTGGTTTATCTCCTCAAATGCTCTTGTTCTTTAAAAAAGTTATTGCTATCTGAATGAAAGTTTCTAGAATAGACTGACATTTCAACTATATATTTTGTTTTATGGAATTGGCGATAATATCCACATTGTAAGAACACTCTTCGCACACTACGGTTCTTGATTTCATTCATCCTTTGGTCCTCTCCCTTTCTGCCTTCTGAGCTTTATCTCTTTTGATTGTGTGTGGTTCATCATCCTAAGGACTGATGTTGCTGGTCACCCTACAGATCTGTCTATTGTTTGGCTGAAACTTGATCCACGGGGTGAGTCCAGTTTCAGTATCAATGGATACCTAATAAACAGTTTATGAATATCTATCATAGCAGTACCTCTGAATATTTTTATTATTTTTAAATTTTATTCTATATTTACCTTTTATAATATTCATGACCATTTATTGTGGTCTTTTTCAGAGAAGTCAGTAACAGTAGCCTGAAACCATATAGTTTTCCTGATGTTAAGGTCACTACGTTGAAGTTCATGAGGTCTATTAGTGATGAACTAATAATTGCCATGGATTCCTTTTTTAATTACTTCACTCTTTATTGTTCCATACAGAAAGAGAGCAATGGCTGTCCCTTAGAAAATATTTAGAAAGCTTTAAGAACCTAGTGGTTAGTCATTAATGATGCAGAATCATGAAAAGATTTAGAACATTGTATTTGTACTATGATTTTGATGGTCCCCAACACGATACACCTGAGACTTCATATTCAGGAATATATTTATTCAGGTTTGGTACTGTCAGAAAATTTATGTAACATTGCCACCTGTTGTCTCTACCATAGATGTGAACATATTTGTAGAAGTTTAAATACACATGTAGAAATATCTACCAAATGTGTGTATGGTCATGGGTTTAATTGCAGTGGGGGTCCTGCTGTCAAGAGACCTCTCCAGAGTGCAGAGGAGTAATGATGTCAATCTGGATATCACCTGATGCAGGCCATAGACCTCACAATTACTTGCTGTACATCAGAGAGCTGGACAATGACTAATAATGACAGAAGAATTGATGCATTTGAGTTCTTTTACTAGATATAAGTATTAAACATACCATTGACCTCCAACTCGAGAACAAATAGGTCTAACTTGGAGAGGGTAAAAGCAAGTTTCTCCTAGGAGGAAAGAATTTTGAAGCTCTGTCTCACATACTTTGGGAACGTGGCTAGGAGACACCAGTCATTGGGAAAGAACATCGTGCTTGCACGGAGAGGAAAACCCCAATAAGATGAATTGACACAATAACTGGGACAATGGTATTAGGTGTGTCAGAGTCAGTGAGACTGGCTCAGGATAGGTCAGAGTTCAGAGCTGTTGTATAAAGAATCCCTATAAGTTGCAAGAGATGTAGAGGCACACAACAACAACAACAACAGCCCAGCCTTATCTATTCACCTTATTTGTCTGTTTATAAATTGAAATTTGCCATCTTAACAATTTAAGATACACTGTATGTACATGCTCTTAGACAAACTCTAGAGCATGAAAAGAGATAAGGGAATTAAAAATAGGAAGGTGAAAAAAAAAATAGGAGGGTGTTTTTTTTTCTTTTTTTTGTTCCAATAAGAAAATATTTCTCAGAAGCCCTTTAAAGACTTCTTAACATATATCTTGTTAACTAGAATTGTGCCATATTTACACCTGAGGACAAAAACCTTGTTACTATGACTTGGAGTGACACCGCCAGATAAATTATCTTATTAATAAACCTTAAACCAGAAAGTATCTGAGGCAGGAAAAAATATAGTCAATGTTGGCAACCAGATCATTTGTTTTAATGTACTTTCTAGGAAGAACATTAGAATAAATGTTTAGCAAACTTGATATAAAGTATACTTAAGAAGGAAAGAGCAAGAAGCGATCCACATCAAGAATAATGCTGAAATATTAAGATACTGATTTCAGGGCATTGTTGTAGAATTTGTTTCTTTTGTTAGGTAAAGCTGGACAGCTAAAACTCATAGCAACTCTATGAAGAGTAAAACCAAACTGTGTTCAACGTTGCCATCTTTAAAACCAAACTGTGTTCAACTTTGCCATCTTCACAAGTATCTTATGCCTGTTGTTCCAGGTGCTTTGTTAATTCATTAACTGGCTTCATGTATTTCTTTGACACTATGTCCAAATGTGATGTCCTCTTCCAGAGACTAGGCTTTTCTGATAACAACTTTGCTTCTAAGAAGACTATGCTGTACTTATTTCAAGACAGGTTTGTTATTGATGTGGATAAATTAAAAATGACGGTTCCCCTACCAATTCCTACTCATAATGATCCTTCCCTAGGTTTCAAAAGCTGTAAATCTTAAAAGGAAGAGACTGTTCATCTTCCTTCCACAGAGCTCCTGATGGTTTCACACAGCCAAATGTGAGTTACTATACACTGCAATGCAACATGCTATAGACTACACCAACAGAGAATATATTATGCATGTAATAAAATCAAACATTTTAAAAATCAAACTCAAACTCACTGCCATAGAGTCAGTAATGACTTTGAGTATTTGAACCTCTAAACTACACAGGAAGCATGGAGGTGCCCATGGAGGTGCTGGTCTCTAACAGTAATATTTTGAACAGATTTAAGGAAAACCTCTTGATTTTTGCAAATACAAGGTTGATAGAGGGCCAAAAATACATGTATAATGTCATTTTGGGGCTACTGACTTTGGTTGGAAAGTTAGTGAGGTGGCAGGAGTACATGTATTAGCGAACCCAGTGAAGTGACTTGGTATCACAAAGAAGTCCCATGGTTCAGGTACAAACAATCAGAAGACAGTGCAGATATGGAACAATTGAAGAGTACAGAGTCTTCGAGAAAATATCTTTGCTGATTGCTTATTTACCAGGATGTGATGACTAGGGGCCAAGGAAATTCAGAAACTACTATCTTGTATTTGTAATCCTGACAAGGTATCTGAAAAGAGAAGATAAATAGAAAAGTAACCAAATTTAACTGGAAAACTGTTCTTGTTGTTGTTGTTGTTGTTGTTGTTGTTATGTGCTCTCGAGTCGTTTGCGATTCATAGCAACCCTATGTCCAACAGCCCTAAACCCTGCTCTATCCTGTGCCAATCACACTGCCTCTGACACACCCATGCTGATTACCCCAGTCATCGAATCAATCCATCTCATAGAGCGCCTTCCCCTCTTGCACCATCCCTCCACCCTCCCAAGCATGATGTCCCTCTCCAAGGACCTGTTCCTCCTTGCAACATGCCCAAAGTATGTCAGACTAAGCCCTAGAATCCTTGCCTCCAAGGAGTAGCTTGGTTTAACCCTCTTCAGGATGAATCTGTTTCTGTTCTTGGCAGTCCATGGTACATTCAGTACTCTTCTCCAGCACCACAGCTCAAAGGCATCAATTCTCCTTCTGTCCTCCCTAGTCATTGTCCAACTCTGTTGCATAACAAGCGATTGCAAAGACCATGACCTGTATCAGGCGCACCTTAGTCTCCAGAGAGACACCGTTGCTCTTGAGTACTTTAGAGAGGTAATTAACAGCAGACTTTCCCATTGCAATACGTTTTTTTTATTTCCTGACTGCTGGTGCAAAGAGTGTTGACCATGGGGCCGAACAAACTGAAGCTGAGAACAATCTCAATCTCTTTGCCATTCATCCTGATGCTACCAATTGGTCCAGTGGTGAGAATCTTTGTCTTCTTGACACTGAGCCTCAGTCCATACTGAAGGCTGCAGTCCTTGACCCTCTGCAGCAACTGCATGGGGTACTTCTCGGTTTCAAGCAGGGTTGTGTCATCTGCATAACGCAGATTGTTAATAGATCTTCCACCAGTTTTGATGCCACAATTCTCCTCATACAGCCCAGCCTCTCAGATAATCTGCTCTGCATACAGGTTGAAAAGGTATGGGGACAGGACACATCCCTGGCGCACACCCTTTCCAGTTTTGAACCATGCAGTGTTACTCTGCTCTGTTCTGACTACTGCCTCCTGGTCCAAGTATAGATTTCGCATTAGCACAATTAAATGTTCCGGGATTTCCATTCTTCTCAGAGTCAGCCACGGTTTGTTATGATCCACACAGTCAAATGCCTTTGCATAATCAATGAAAACAGATAGACATTCTTCTGGTATTCTCTGCTTTCAGCTAAGATCCATCTAACATCAGCTACAATATCCCTAGTACCACGACACCTTCTAAACCCAGCCTGGACTTCCGGCAATTCTCTGGTGCTCCAGTAGTTTTTGGATAAACTGCAGTAGAATCTTGCTTGCATGTGAAATGAATGATATTGTTCTTTAATTTCCGCACTCAGTTGGATCACCCTTCTTTGGAATGGGAACAAATATAGATCTCTTCCAGTCAGTTGCCAAGTGGTTGTCCTCCAGATTCCTTGGCACAACTTGGTGAGCACATCCAGAGCAGCATCTGTTAGCTGAAATATGTCTATTGGTATACCATCTATTCCGGGGGCCTTATTTTTTGCTATTTCCTTCAAAGAAGCTTGAACTTCCTCCTTCATCACCATCGGCTCTTGCTCATATGTTATTTCATTAAATTCTTCTGTGTCTGCCAATTCCTTTTGATACAATGACTCAGTATATGACTAGGATGCAAATATAAATCTTTTAAGCTCCGTTGGCTTGTAGTAAGGAATGGCACTGTTAACCCAAAAGCAGGTAGTTTGAATGTAACAGCTGCTCTACAGAAGAAACATAGATTATCTAACAGCAACAATAACAAGAAGATAGGTTCCAACATGTATGTATTTATCCCTTCCACAAAAAGTATATTTCAACTCAAACAAGTTACTTGTTGGCTTGTCAGAAAGTAGTCTATTTAGTAATTGGCGGTGTCATTATTTTACTGGTTTAGTTTGCTTGTTTATTTCCATTGTGCTCTAATTGCACTTTTCATATTACACTAAAACGAGTATAAGACTATTATTGTAAAAATAGAAGGATAGCTAATAATTTGTGGATAAGACTCCAAAGAGGGAAACAGAAGGGAGCGGAGGGCCTGAGGGCAGTGAGAGATTAAGACAAACAAAAAATATTGATTAAAAAATATTCAAAATGATATGAGACTGTACTTCTTGAAATAAATGTAACTATATGTACTCTGTTGGTAAAAGGTTCCCAGGAAGTCCCATTTTTTAAAAAAAAAGTAATATTCTTTAAGATCTCTGGGTCAATAAAGACCATTCAATATACAAGATTTTAAAATATTTTTGCTATTTACCCAGTCTCATCATAAGGAACTAAGTTAAAAAATAATTTCCAGTATTTGGTAGCTTCTAAAACCACTTTCCTGATACTAATCAATGAGTAGTAAGAAACTGAACTGTCAGTTGAACATCATGTGGTTCAAAACCACCAGTGGCTCCGTGGGAGGAAGAATGGGCAAGTCCTTTGTGATTTACTGCCTCTGAAAACCCTCTAGAGGGTCACCTTGGGTCAGTGCCAACTCAATGGCACTCAAAATAGCAACAGTCATTTAAGGTATGGGGAAAAAATGGTAATCAGTAATTGGGTCCAGTAGGTTTACAATTCACCTTGTGATGTTTATTTTTTTCTTAAATAAGGAAAAATACTTTTCTTTCAGGTTCATTAATATTATAACCACGAAACTTAGTCAATGATTTGTTTTAATATTTAAATGGCAGCCATTAACCACATAAAAATATTTCAAGCTTACAGGTAATAAATGATAAATGGAAACTACCTTAAATTTAACTCTTAAAATTTCTGTCCTTAATTTTAGCTAGTTGCCTCTGAATATAGTTTCCACCATTATCAGTTTTCTGAACGAACAATGCTTTCTAATTCATTATCCCTGTGAAGTGATAAATCACTGCAGTAAAACTGAGTAGTTTTTCTATATTGATCTTTCAGATAAAATTTTATTTCTGTTAATATATGTGCACATCCAACATCAAAATGAAAAAATAAAAGTTGGAGTACTCTTTTAGCAATTCAAAATACAATTCTACTCAGAACTGGTAATTATAATTTATGGAATTATTTTCATAGTCATTCATGATGGTATAGAAATAATTGCATAAATTAAGAAAAAGAATTATCAATTCAAAAGAACACAAATTCAAAAGAACATAATTCTGTGAATCACATAAGTTTAATACTGACTTTCAAGTTCTGCACATTTACTTTCTTCTTGGACATTATTCAGTCAGTCAACTTACCATGAGCAGAAACAAGAAAAATAACAGGCACACTGAAATATGCTGTGTTACGAGTAGAAGACAAAAACATTCAATTCATACCTGGAAGGTTTTAGTTTCAGAGATTCTAGAGTATATATCTTAATCGAAACATATCACAACAATGTATAAAGCACAAAATGTATAAACATGAATTGCAAATTTAATTCTTATTGGTCATTTTATCCAATGTTTTGAGATTTTTAAAACAAGAAAATGTTCAAAATGTATTTAGAATACCACTGTGAGAGATGATGGAATCTTAGAAAATACTATTTGAAATGTTTCATTTTATAGGAGACAAAAGCAAGGAAGACCGAGATCAAATGATTTCCTTAAGGTCAGACATTAGTTTATGAAAGATCTGGAGCACTGTCTCTTAGTTTAAATTCTTCCACTCCATGGCATAGCTGATTCTTTATTCAAATTTAAAACATGTCAAAAAGATCTTCAAACATTTTAAGCCTTTTCTCTCATTTCCTACCATCTTATATAAGAAAAGATGACAATTTGAGGCAATTAATGCAGTGTAGTGAGTTACCACACTTTAAAAAATACAATATTTGGTAAAGGACATAGATACAAATTAGGTACTTTTCTAATTTTCCATAATTTCCAAAAGCATAAGATGAATGTATTATAGTCATTCATAGTAGCATGAAATAATAACAACAAATAAGAGAAAAAAATATTTTCCATAAGACTGGGAACTAGAGTTAAAAGTTCATGTTGAAGCAGTGGTTAAAGGACTTGACTGTTATCAAGAAGGCCAATGGTTGGAAGCCACCAGCTGCTCCACAGGAGAAGGGCTCAGCAATCCACTTCTTTAAAGACTATAGCCTTGGAACCCCTGTGAGATAGTTTCACACTGTTTTTTAGGATTGTTATGAGTCAGAATAGAGTTTAAACTATAAATTAATATGTTGTTGTTATTGTTGTTATGTGCCATCAAGTCATCTGCAACTCATAGCAACCCTATGTACAACAGCCCTAAACTCTGCTCTATCCTGTGCCAATCTCACTGTCTCTGACACACCCATCCCCCCGACTATACCAGTCACTGAATCAATCCACCTCATAGAGGGCCTTCCCTTACTGCGCTGTCCCTCCACCCTCCCAAATATGGCATCCTTCTCCAAGGGCTGGTCCCTCATTGCAACATGTCCAAAGTATGTCAGACAAAGCTTCAGAATCCTTGCCTCCACAAATACACACACATAAAAATTATATAGACAAGCTTTTAAGAAATCTATTGTTATATTTTAATTATTATATTAAACATAAAAAGTATCTAGATACACAGGAGTTAAGCACTTGACTGGTAAACAAATGTCAGCAGCTTAGCAGGAAAAAAATGTGGCAGTTTGCTTCTGTAGTTTTATAGCCTTGGAAATCCTATGCAACAGTTCCACTTAGTATATAACATGCTTTTACTTATGTAGATACTCTATGTGTGGTTGTTGTTAGGGGCTGTCTAGATGCTCAGCAATTGATGGGATATCTATTGACACGTTCCAAATAACAGATGACGCCCTAGACATGTTTACCAGTCTGGGCCAAGAAATTTGTAAGGCAGGTACATGTCCAAATAAGTGGAAGAGGTCCATATTTGTTTCCATTCCCAAGAAAGGTGATTTAACAGTGTGTGGAAATCATTAAACAATACCATTACTACATCATGCAAGCAAAATATTGCTGAAGATCATAATTTGTGTATGATAGTACGAAACATTAATAGGGTCTGTGCAACACTGAGTGACTGATACAAACATTGTATCAACTCTTTTCATTGAGGGTTTTCTCTGTTGTTCACTCTTTACCAAGCCAAATCATGACATGATGATGAACTCTTTATTTACAGGGGTATTATTTTTATCAATGATTATTTTTAGTTTCCCATTGAGTCAGAACAAAATTGTAGCTGATTTCCAATGAATTTTCAGAAGCAGTAAGTCACATGGGAGATTGCTCATCCTTTTTTCCCACAAAGCAGGTGGCTGATTTGAACCATGAGCCATTGGGTTGGGCAGTACAACTCCATAACACTAAGCCACATTACCTTCTATTACTGATAGCGTACTCTAAATTACATACTGTCTCAACTTAAAGTAACAACTGAAGAAATGGAATAAACATACAGGTATCACAAATCTCATATATAAATATGCACCAGCACTTCTCTACAATTTGAGATTTTCTTTGGTTGTCAGTTAAACACAATATTTTAATCCTGGAAGCAAGCAGTCCCCTCACTATGAAACTTGGTCATGCACATGAGGGTGTTAAAATAGAAGTGTATCAACCAGCCAGATATACTAGAGCCATTCTGAGGCAAAATTGACTCAATGGAAACAAAGCAGAGATTACTGATAAAGTTATAAATTTTACTATATTTTATTTCAACTGTATTATATCCTAGTGGTCTATATAGTAAGGTGTTGGACATCCAAGCCAAAGGCAGTTGGCTGGAATTCACCATTTGCTCTGCAGGAGAGAGATAGGCAAACTTTCCCCATGCAATTTATAGTTTCTGAAAATGGGCTGGTGAGTAAGCTATGAGTTGGTTCTGACTTGAGAGTACATTACAACAACATCATATTATATTTTCATACTATGATATTATGTGATTTTGCTCTCATTGTTAGGTGCCATAAAGTTGAGTATTAATGACAGTGAACTTATGAAAAACAGGCCTGAATTCTGTCCTATTCTGTGCCAACCTCATCAACTCTAGCATTCTAAAGTTCATTGCAGCAGTCATTGTGTCAGTCCATCTGATTAAGAATTTTCCTTTCTTTATCTGGCCCTCTACCTTTCCAAACATTATATGTTTCTCCAAGGAATTGACTCTCTTAGTAATATGCCCGAAGTATGTGAGATAAAGCTTTGTCATCTTTGTCTCCAAGGAACACTATGGCTATACCATCTCCAAGACATATCTGTTTGTTCTTTTGGTAAATATGAGGAGAAAATGTCCTGTTTGTTTTTGTCTTGTTTGAGCTTATTTTTGTTTTCTAAATCCTATCTCTTTATTCCCGGACAAAATCTGCCATTTGAGCGTACTGGCAGCTTAGAAAAATACTATTTTCCAAATAAATGTATAGAAGAAAAATTAATCTCCCTCCTTCCCCAGAAAGACTTATGATTAGCTGGTAAAACAAATGACATTAGGCCAGATTTTTTTTTTAAAAAAGCAAACTAAAACATTTTGTTCTGTTCTTGGATCATTTGAGGAGAAATACATTCATAAATGAAGAGGTGCTGATTAATTGTGATAATCAGCAGTGAAGAATTTTGTCACATAAGTTTTTCTATTTATTCTGTTGATTTGCAAATTCTCATCATCTTTCACATTATAGGTTTATAATGACATTCATATTTTTAGGCTGTAAAAGCCTATGACAACAAATGAATCCTATGAAAAAAAAATCCAGAAGTAGGCACAGTAATGTAATGGGAAAGAAAGGATGTTTTCCCCACTCTTTTTAAAGATAAAATAAAAACTAGTTAGTCTCTGTCGACCATTTCTTCAGTACCAAACTGACAAGATTGTTGTAAAGCTTAAGTGAGTTAATATTTGTAAAGCTTAGAATAGTTTCTGATACATAATACAAGCTATATAATTTTTGCTGAATTAAAGAGATACTAGTTTAGATAGTAATTTTCTAAATAAAAATAATTCTCTAATAGCTACAATACCAAAAATTTCTTGTAGTGAGTGGTGGAGATTTTAAAAAATACATATGGTCTAAAAACATGTGTCTGTTACTCTCTGACAGGATGCAGAGAAGAAAACAGGCAATTATAATTCATTCTGATAAGTACATGACAGAGGTGATCAAAGCATGCAATAGTGCCACCTCAAACTCAATTAGTCTACAAGCACCTTGATTTTTCCATCAATCATGGGGTTCCTTTAAGTCAAAGAGAACTGAACATATTAATGGATGTATATTAGAGATTCCTCTTACAAAAAAATAAAAGACAGAAAGTAAGCTTTTTTCACATTGCACTACAGGCTGTTCTGGGATTTTGCTCATGAAAATATTATGTGGGGTTTTTGTTGTTATTTTTTTTAAAAGATAAACGTTGTTGTTGTTGACTGCCATTGAGTCAAGCTCAACTCATAGCAACTCTATGAACAAATGACATAATGCTTTTCCATAACTGTCGTCATTTCACCAAGTTCATAGAGTAATTTAGGAAATGGATGCCACTCCTGCTTCCAAAACTGTTTTACCACTGGGAGCTCTACCAAACACTGTCCACAATGAGAAGCCATTCTGGTTTATGATACCCCAATAGCACAAGGTTCAGCATCACAGAAACCCAGGTTACTTCATGCTGCACATTAACAAAGAGTGATGTACAAAGTGGAAGAGTAAAGATAAAAATAGGTTTCAGAAAAAGAGACTTCCATCTCAATCATAGTAATTAGTTTTGGGGTTATTATTTCAGAGATTTTTATTCTCAACTGTGTAAGGTAAATATGGAGGTGGGATAAGTTTTAATATAGTCAGCTAAAGAAGCTGTGGGTTATGTGTTAGGCTGCTGACCAAAAGACTAGGAGTTCAAATCTACCAGTAGCTTCACGAGAAAGGGAGAAGTACTCTGTGAACACTTACGGCCTCAGAAGTCTGACGCTGTGTCACCAAGAGTTGGACTCAATTTTATAGTGTTTAAAATATACTACATAATAATAAACTTTTGTCACTAATGTGTTAAGCATTATAGCAAGTTATTTATATTAATTAACATGTAAATTCCTCATAAAATGTAAGTATTAGGACTACGTTCAGAATTTTCCACATTAGAAACTATGAGCATAAATGTAAACGAGTCACTAAGACCAGATCACTGTGAGAAGAGGTTTAATCGAGATGCTGTAACAGATGAAAGACAAACACTACAACACTGATTAATTTAATGAAGTATCTTAAAAGATTAATTGTTCAAATAGGGTAATATTAAAACAGCAACACACTGAAAGCAAAGACTACCAGAAAAATGCCTATTTGTGTTTTACTGACTATTCAAAGACATTTTTGACTGTGTGAATAACAAAAAATTGTGCCTGACAGTGGGAAAAGTGAGAATCCCAGAACACTTGATTTTGCTCATGCAAACCCTATGCCTCTGTAAAGAATGGGCAATCTCCTCCCATTTCATTAACTGCCTCTGAAAACCTGCTGGAGTTTCAGCTATGGGTTGATTCCAACTCAAGGGTACACAGCAACAAAAACAACAAGAAAAAACCCAACCTTATACCTAGAACAAGAAGCTGTTATATGAATAGAGCAAGGAAACTCCTATACGGTGTCCATAACCTTTCAATCTATATGCGGAACTGATCATTCAAGAGGATGGATTTATTTATGAGGAGGAATGTGACATCAGAATTGGAGGAAGATTCATCAACAACCTGTTCCACAACTTGATGAAACTGAGGAGGACCTAAGATATTTGTGGCTGAAGGTAAAGGACTGTAGTCTTTATATGGATTTTAGCTCAACATCAAGAAAACAAATATTTTTACAAATAGGCTAATGAATTGGCAGTATCAAGAGAGATATAGAAAAGATTGAGATTGTTAACAATTGTAGCTTGCTAAGTTCCACAATCAATACTCTCGGCACTCATAGTCAAGAAATCAAAATACAAATTGCACTGGGAAAGTCAGCTCTCAAGGACCTCCCTAGAATGCTGAGGTCTGCAGTGATGTAAGAATAAAGATCAAGATGTGTCTGATTTAGCTATGGTCTTTTCAAATAATTGCTATGCATCAGAGATCTGAACAACAATAAAAGAAGAGAGAATAAAAATTGATGTCTTGTGTTGTGGTGCTGAAAAAGGGTGTTGAACATACCATTGATTGCCAAGAGAACAAACAGGTCTGTCCTGGAGAAGGTGAAAGCAGATTGCTTCTTGGAGGCAAAGATTATGAAGCTCTCTTTCACTTAATCTGGACATGTTGTCAGGAGGGATTGGTTCTTAGAGAAGGACATTATGCTTAGAAGGATCAGTGCAGGAAAGAACGACCCTGAATGACAAAGATTGACCTAGTAACTATGCTAATGTGGGCAGATGTACTGGAGACAGAAGACTGGTTTAAGATAGAGAAGGGTTTAGAGCTATTGTTCATAAGGCCTCTATGAATTGTAATCAACTTCATGGCACATAGCAACACCAACATGCATTAATCTAGCCTACTGTTGTTTTATTCTAATACTATCACATATTTATATACTGAGGTTGGTCCTACTTCCTAAATTAAAAGCATTTTACTAAAATAAATAAATTCATTCTCAAGGATTTACATGTCCTGTACTACTTATTATTATCCTCAGTATTACAGAACACTGAAACTTAAGGATTTCACCAGATGGTATGTATAGGAACCAAATAAATTACATTCATGGAAAGAGTCACTGGAGAAGCTCAATATCAGCTGTGAAAACCAAGGAGGTGCTGATTGTAGAACAAATCACCAACTACTCATATGCAAATTCAAGCTGAAGTTGAAGAAAATAAAATAAAATTCACAGGAACCAAAATTAGACCTTAAGTCTTTCCCACTTAAGTTTCAAAACCATCTCAGAGGTTTGAGGCTTGAACACCAATGAGTGCAGACCAAATGAACTGTGGGAGTAATAAAGAATGCTGACCATGAAGAATGAAAAAGATCATTACAAAGGCTGAAGAGGCAGAAAAGACCAATATGGATGTCAGATGAGATTCTGAATATTGCACTAGAGTGCCAAGAAGCCAAAGTTAAAGGAAGAAATCAAGAAAGTAAAGAGCTGAACAGAAAATTCTGAAGGGCAGCTCGGTATGACAAAGCAAGATACTATAATGAAATATGCAAAGAGCTGGAGTCAGGAAATCAAAAGGTCTGAACTAGCTCAGCATTTCTTAAGCTGAAGGAATTTTAAAAAAAAATTCAAACTACGAGTGGCAACACCTAAGGACGCTTTGGGAAGAGTGTAAAATGATCCAAGAAGCATTCAAAGAAGATGGAAGGAGTATACAGAGTCATTGTACAAGAAGGAATTGAATGACAAAGAAGAATTTCATGAGCGAAAGCCTGTGGTGATGAAGGAAGTTCAAGCTGCTCTGAAGGAACTGGCAAAAAACAACGCTTGAAGTTGACGGCATACAAATTTACATATTTCAACAAACAGATGCTACCCTAGATGTGCTCATCAAGTTTTACCAAGAAATCTGGAGGACAACCACCTGACCAACTGACTGGAAGAGATCAGTATTTGTTCCCATTCCAAAGAAAGGTGACCTGACAGAGTGTGGAAATTATTATCAAACAGTATCATTAATATCACATGCAAGGAAGATTCTGCCAAAGATTATTCAAAAATGACTGGAGCAACACATCAACTGAGAACTTCCAGATGTGCAGGCTGGATTTAGAAGAGGTCATGGTACTAGGGATATTATAGATAATGTTAGGAAGATCTTGGCAGAAAGCAGAGAATATGAGATGAATGTCTATCTGTGCTTCACTGACTATGCAAAGGCTTTTGACTGTGTAGATCACAAGATGTGGCTGACTCTGAGAAGAATGGGAATCCCAAAACATTTGATTGTGTTAATGTGAAACCTATATTTGAAGCAAGAGGTAATTACCTGCACAGAGCAAGGAAACACTACACGGTTAAAAATCAGGAAGGATGTCTGCCAGGAACTTATTTTGTCCTCATACCTTTTCAATCTGTATGCAGAACAAATCACCTGGGACTCTGGGCTTTATGAGGAGGAATGTGGCATAAGGATTAGTGGAAGATTCATCAACAACTTGTGTTATGCAGATGAACCCTGTTTGCTGAAATAGAGGAGGAACTGAGGTGCTTGTTGAAGGTCAAGGACTGCAGCCTTCAATATGGATTGAAACTCAACATTAAGAAAACAAATATTCTCACCACTGGGTCAATTGGCAGCATCAGTATGGATGGTAAAGAGATTGAGATAGTTAACAGTTTTAGTTTGCTTGGCTCCACAGTCAAAACTCTTGGTACCAGCAGCCAGGAAATCAAGAGATAAATTGCATTGGGAAAGTCAGCTACCAGGGACTGGAGTACTGGAGTACAAGAGTACTGAAGAGCAATGAAAAGGGGCTGAAGACTAGGGTGCACCTGATCTAGGCTATAGTCCTTGCAATTATGTGCTATGCATTGGAGAGTTGAACAGTGAATAGGGATGATAGAAAGAGAATTGATGCCTTTTAGCTGTGGTGCTGGAGAAGAATGCTGAATATACCATGGACTGCTAGGAAAACAAACAGGTTTGTCCTGGAGAGGGTGAAGCCAGAATGCTCCTTGGAGGCAAGGACTCTGAAGCTTCATCTGACATACTTTGGGCATGTTGCAAGGAGGGTCCATTCCTTGCAGAGGGACATCATGTTTGGGAGAGTGGAAGGACAGAGCAAGAAAGGAAGACCATCAATGAGATGGATCAATTCAGTGATTGAAGTAATGGGAGTAGGTATGTCAGAGACAGTGAGGTTGGACAGGTTAGAGCAGGGTTTAGGGCTCCTGTGCATAGGGTTGCTAGATGTCACAAGTGACTCGACAACACATAACAACAACAACAAAACATACAGTAGTACTGTTACTTATGGTAAAAAGGACTCCATTTAGAGATGAAGAAAATACAGTAATATAGTAATAAAAATAGAATGACAATCCTATGTCCTGGGTATATAAGACTGATGACATGTCCATAGAACATATTGAGTCTGGAAGACATTATGTGGAGTGAAATATTTTAGTCATGTGGTTGTTGCTAAGTATCCTCGAGTCATAGATGACTCATAGCAACACTATGAGTGAAAGACCATCTCCAGTCTCACAGCATCAGGAACCCACAAAGTCACACAAGAAGAGACCTGAGAGCTCGCTCTTATTTCTTTGATCAGGTAACAACAGGAGGGTGTTGGCTCTACTACCTTAATCTCATCTCAAGCATCACCACAGTGTCAGATCTAAAAGAGACCTACCTGGACCTTGGGATGACAGTACAGCTTCAAGCAATAATCTTTTTCTGAAGTTGCTAGATGGAAAACAGCACGAGGATCCAGTAGCAACGTGTAGTACAAGACATCACAGAAGTGACTGGTGATCATATTGAGAGGTGGCAGGGGAAGGGTGGGTTTGCCCAGGTAGCCGAGTGCTCAAGGAATTGGGAGGTAGTCACACATGCTTGGGGTGGGTGGGCAGTTCTGAAAGTATTGGTTATTTCTGTAAGGGAAGTGTTTTTCACCTACTAGGTAAAATACTTGTCTGTTAGATATTCTTCTAACAGTGGACATCCAAATTAAGGCAGACTAGGAAGAAGGATTGGCCATCCAACTCTGAAATATAACTGGCCTTTGAAAACCCTATGTACAGCAGAGCACACTTAGAGTATACTAACAGATATGGCAACTGAAGTTGAGCCCTCAATTTGGAAACACAAAGGAGGAGAAACAGTTTTAAGAAGATATTAACAATTCGTATGGGAAATGTGAGAAGCATGAATGTAAAAAACTGGACATTGTAAAGAAAGAAATGGAATGCATAAATATTGATATTTGGGTGTTAGTGAAATAAGATGGATTGGCATGGAACATTTTTAATTCCAAGATCATATGATCTATTATGTTGGAGATGAAAAGGTGAAAAAAAAATAAATATCAGGGTCACTTTCATAGTTCAAAAGGCCATTTTTAGATCAATTTTGAAATACAATATTATGTGTGACAGAAAAATATCCATAAGCATAAAAGGAAGTACTGTTAATGCCACCATCATTAATATTTATGTGCCTACAATCAGAGCCAAATAGGAGGAAATAGATTATTTCTACCAACTGTTGCTGTCAGAAATCGATCAGACATGTAACCAAGTTGCTTTAATAATAATGGGTGACTAGAATGCAAAGTCGGAAAGTATGGACTTGGTGACAGAAAAGAAGCTGGTTAAAGAATGATAGAATCACTGCACAATCAATGAGTTATTCATAGCAAATACCTTTTATAAGAAACATAAACACAGACTACACACATGGATTTCACCTGGTGGGATGCACAGGAATCAAACTGATTACATCTATGGAAGGAACCACTGGAGAAGTTCAATATCAGCAGTAAAAACTAGGCCAGGTACTCATTGTGGAACAGACTATCAGTTGCTCATATGCAAGTTCAAATCAAAACTAAAGAATTTTAAATCATATTCACAGGCATCAAAAGTTGACCTTCAGTCTATCGCCTAAGAATTTAAAAACCAACTCAGGAATAGGTTTGAGGGCTTTCATACTAATGAATGAAGACCAGATAAGCTGTGGGAAGATACCAAGAATATCATTCATGAAGAATGCAAAAAGTCATTACTAAGGAAAAAGAAGACAATAGCAAAACTGATCTCAGAAGATACTCTGAATATTGCACTTGAGCACCAAGAAGCTAAAGCAAAGGGAAGAAATCAAGAAGTTAAAGAGATCAGGAAGACAGGTGCAATGTTATACTGAAATGAGCAAGGAGCTGGAGTCAGAAAATCAAAAGGGCCAAACTCACTCAGCATTTCTAAAGCTGAAAGAAATAAAGAATAAATTGAAGCCACAAGTTGCAATGCTTAAGGATCCTATCAGTAGGATATTGAATGATTTCAGATTAAAAGCAGATGAAAAGAGTATGACACAGAAGAATTTCAAGAAACAGCATACGAGCATGAGGCAATTGTGATGATGGAGGAAGTTCAGGCTGCTCTGAAGGACTTGGCACAAAATAAAGCCCCAAGAATTGATGGAACACCAACTGATGTATTTCAGCAAACAGATGCTGCCCTGCATGTGTTCATTAAGTTGTGCCAAGAAATCTGAGGACAACTACTTGGCCAATGACTGGAACAAATCCATATTTATTCCCATTTCAAAAAAGATGACCAGACAGAGTGTGGAAATTATCGAACAACGTCACTAATATTACACACTAGCAAAATCCTACTGAAGATTATCCAGAAAACACTTGAACAATACAATGTATGCTTTACTTTTAACCTCAATTGCAGTGAGCAGCTTTCAAATGATGGCATTTATTGGCCCAATGCCACTGATGTTTTTTAATAAACTTAATCAATCAATTGTGATTAAATTACCAACTGGTCTTTCCCCCCGCCCCACCAAGGTTAATTGGAATTGTGTGTGAAATATGTCTGACAAGAGATGTAGCATTCAATAAATATTACCAAGTAATTTAGCTATTATATTTTTAGATATAAATTACATGTCAAACATTTAAAGTGTGAATTTGAGGTTAAAAGTAAAGCATGCATTCTAAGCAACAACAAAAAAAAGAAAGAGTGTTGATTGTGGATCTGAGCAAGATGCAATTGTTAACATCCTATCTATCTGTGTCATTGACTATGCAAAGGCAATTTCACTGTGTGGATCACAATAAAGTGTAGCTAACCTTGAGGAAATTGGGAATCTCAGAACACTTTATCATGCTTATATAAAACCTATATTTGGACCAAGAAGCAGTGCTCAGAACACAACAAGGAAACACTGCATGGTTCAAAATCAGGAAAGTAATGTGTAAGGGATGATCCTGTCCCCATACCTTTTCAATCTGTATGCAGAACAGATCATTCAGGAAGCAGGGCTTTATGAGGAGGAGTGTAGCATCAAGATGGGAGGAAGACTCATAAACAACCTACAATATGCAGATAACACAACCTTGCTGAAACTGGGAAAGACTATAATCTTCAATATGGATTGAATCTCAATATTAAGAACACAAAGATTCTCACCACTGGGCCAATTGGCAGCACCATATTAGATGGAGAAAAGATTTAGGATGTTAACAATGATGTCAGTCTGGATACAAAGGTGCACCTAATCTAGTCCATGGTCTTCTCAAATGCGTGTTATGCTTCAGAGAGAGTTGAACAAGGAGTTGACTAAGGATGGCAGAAGAATAGATGCCTTCAAGTTTTGGTGCTGGAGAAGAGTCTTGCACATATACCATGAACTGCCAAGAAAACAAATAGGTTTGTCTTGGAGAGGGTGAAGCCAAGTCTTTCCTTGGGGCCTAGGATTTTGAAGCTCTGCCTCACTTACTCTGGGCATGTAGCCAGGAGAGATCAGTCCTTGGAGGAGGACACTATGCTCAGAAGTGTGGATGGAAAATGCAGGAGAGGGAGACCCTGGATGAGATGGATTGATGCAGTAACTGGGGAGATGGTGGTTGGAGTCTCAGAATTAATGAGACTGACTCAGGACAAGGAACTGCTTATACACAGGGTCACTATAAATCACAGGCAACTCAATGGCATATGAAAACAATAACATATTATGACAGATTTGGAAGCAAGAGTGGAATCCACTTCCTAAATAACTGCTTCTTGAAACCCTATTAACTTTGATAAATGGTAGTAGTTGCAGAGGGGCTTCAAGCCTTTTGTTCGTAGTGTTGCTATGAGTCATACTCAACTCGAAGGCAATCAAAAATAATAGAACATATTGTTATTGTTGTGTCATCAAGTCACCTGCAACTTATAGCAACACTATGTACAATAGCTCTGAATTCTGCCCTAACCTGAGCCAATCTCATTGTCTTTGACAGACCTACTCCCATTTCTCCTGTTACTGAGTCCATTTTTCCCTGGGTCTTCATCTTCTGTGCTGTCCCTCCAACCTTCCATGCATGGTATCCTTCTCCAAGGACTCATCCCTCTTGGCCACATGCCTGAAGTATGTGAGACAAACCTTGAAAGCCCTTGTCTGTAGGGAGCAGTTGGTTTTACAGTCTCTAGGACAGTTCTGTTTATTCTCCTGGCAGTCCACAGTATGTTCAAGCTGTTGTTCTCTAAGGTATCGCCCTTCTTCTTTGATCCTTATTCACTATTCAGTTCCTTACTCTCCATACTGTTGCTCCAAAATGCCCTAGAGAGGTCCTCAGCAACATACTTTCCCAGAGCAATTCATCTTTTGATTTCCTGACTGTTGATGACAACAGTGCTGATTGTGGAACCAAGTAAGCTAAAGTTGTTAGCAATCTCAATATCTTCCCCTTCTATCATGAAGCTGCTAATTTGCCCAGTGGTGAGAATCTGTTTTTTAGATGTTGAGCTGTGATCCATGAAACAAATGTCTTGTGTCCTTCTCAGTTTCAGCAAGCAAGGTTGTGTCATCTGTATATGCAATTTGTTGAGAAGTGTTCCTCCAATCTTGACATCATATTCTTCTACATAAAGTCCAACCTCCCAAATGATCTGTTCTCCATATAGATAGAAAATATATAGAGATAGAATGAATCCCTGACACATATCTTTCCTGATCCTGAACTATGTGGTGTTTCCTTGCTAAATTATGTCTGTTATACACCCAACTCTCTTATTCTAACCTTCAATTTTCTCATAGGAGCACTATTAAATTTCCTCTCATTATTTTTCTTACATATGCATAGCACTACTCTACCCATTTACATGTACATATTAAATACTTAAAATAACTTAATAAAGTATGTGCTACTGTACTTATTTACAGTTGAAGAAAACTTGATTTCAATAAGATTAAAAGCTTGTTCCAAGTTAATAGGATAAAATATATTATATTTCCAAGTTTTGATTCTATCTAGTTGTCTTTGCTATTTTTTGAAGCAGATAATAAGAAATTAGTATTTAGTATATAATTTTTTAAAGTATTATTTGAAGATTTATGCATTTATATGAATTATAAAACATATTTAGCTAAATTATTTCCTTAATGTGAATCTCTAGTTGTTCCATAAGATGATGTTGACAGGAGCAGTCGAGAGTTGAAAACTTGCCTCTTTCTGTGACTAAGAGCTGCATTCAAAATACCAGTACTGTACGTGAAGTCTCTTTCACCCAGCTAATAAATTTGTTTTTATATTGCAACATAAAGAGCACAATGGCATTGTACTGCACTGGTGAACTGCAACACTTCAATCATCTTATCAAGTTGTCCTAACTCATCTGAAAAAAAAATAGCATTTGTGTGTTCAGTGTGCAAGGAACAATGTCAAACCAGATGCAAATATAACAACAGAATTTCTTCAGTTGACAGCTTGACTATAAGAGACCAAATATTATGAGTCACTCAGGAGCAGTAAACCAAGGCAATATAATAATACTGTCAATCAAGAAGTATGGTTTCACCATTGTTTTTGTTTTTGTATTAAAATCAATTGTTTCTTTAAGTAACTTGCAGTCTGAAAAGAACTTTTCATGTTTTCTCCTTAATTTAATAAGTGAATAAATGACGGAACCACATCTTTCAATAAAATGAATATAAAATATTATGAAATGTAGAAGGATGAAGACAATAAATCCTTTCAAGAGTGTTATAAACTGATATAGCTTAAATGAGGAAGGGAAGACCCTTGACCAGGTGAAGTGACAACGTGACTGCTGAAATGGGCTCCAATGTGTCAAGAAGTGTGAAAATCGCGTAAGACAGGACGGAGTTCAGATCTGTTGTTTACAGGATCACTGTGGGTCATACTCAACTTCACGGCCCCTAACAATAATGACAAGTGATACAAAATCAAGCCTGTTTCTGTCTCCTTCCTACCCTATACTCCTTAACAAGCTTGTAACAGCAACCACTCAAAGCTCTGAGCACTCTCCCTTGATTGGCCACTCAGCTACAGACCAATGGGATGTGATTGTTCAATTCTGGAATGGGGTAAAGGCAGATCATTTGAGCAATTAAGGATCACAAATATTGTAAAGAGTTTCTAGATAATCCAATGGTCTAAATATGTAATTGTTAAATGAAAGACTAGTGGTCCAAATCAACTCAGAGCCACCTCAGAGAATTTTTAATTCCTAAAAATTAGTCTCTAAATGTCCTAAGGCTTTCTTTGTCTTTTTTTATTTTAAGAAAATGTTTACAGCTATCCCTAAATTTTCACAATCGCTATTAATGAACATGCTATAAATACTCACATATGTTGAAATAACATTATCTTCTAAATTATGTTCATAAAGTAAATAAGCTACCAAATGTTAATTTAAGTTAGGGACTTCTGGTGGCCTAATGGTAAGAAGCGGTGCTGTAATCCCAAAGGTACATAGTTCGAATCTACGGGTGGCTTTGTAGGAGAAGGAAGGGCAATCTGCTCCTGTGAAAGCAGTGGAGAGTCAGCTCTGGGTCAGTTCTGACTGGATGGTACACAATAATGTTGCTTTAACTACCAAAATGCACCTGACATAAGTTACTGCATTTTCAACTGTTTCACAAATATGTGAAATTTGTACAATGAATAACAATGACTGAAGTTGCTTTTGAATTGTCCAGTTGGCAGAGTACTGAATACTCCATGGACTGCTGAAAGAGGAAAAACATCTGTCCTTTAAAAGTGCAACTGGAGTACTCCTCAGAAGGAAGGTTAGAGAGATTTCACCCCACATAATTTGGGCATATTATTAAGAGGACAAAACCTCAAGTAAGGATATTGAGCATGGAAAAGTATAAAATCACAGAAAGACCCACCATAAGAAGGGTTGACGCAGTGACTACAACAACGTGCTTCATAAAAGCAGAGATTGTGAGGACAGCAGAGGATTGTTCAGTTACGTTGTCCTGTACATAGGGCCAATCCGAGTCTGAGGTGACTCAATGGCATCTAACAACAATAGCAACACAAATAGTGTCTACATTTACAGCATTCTACTTTGTTAGTATTATATTGGTGGGTTAATATTTTATACATACTAGAGATATTGCAGCTGATGATAGATGGATCTTAGCTGAAAGCAGAGAATACCAGAGGAATGTCTATCTGTGTTTAATTGACTATGCAAAGGAATTTGACTGTGTGGATCATAACAAACTGTGGCTGACTCTGAGAAGAATGGGAATCCCAGAACACTTGATCGTGCTAATGCAAAACCTATACTTGGACCAAGAGGCAGGCGTCAAAGAAAACACTGCATGGTTCAAAATTGGGAAGGGCATACACCAGGGATGCATCCTATCTCCATACCTTTTCAACCTATATGCAGAAAAGATTATCCAGGAGGCTGGGCTCTATGAGGAGAAATGTGGGGTCAAGATTGGTGGACGATTTATCAACAATCTGCGTTATGCAGATGACAAAACCCTGCTTGCTGAAACTGAAGAGGACCGGAAGCACCTACTGCAGAGGGTCAAGGACTTAAGCCTCCAATATGGATTGAGGCTCAACGTCAAGAAGACAAGGATTCTCACCATTGGACCAGTTGGCAGCATCAGGATGGATAGTGACGAGACTGAGATTGTACACAGCTTTAGTCTGCTTGGCTCCATGGTCAACACTCTTGGTACCAGTAGCCAGGAAATTAAAAGGCGCTTTGCCATGGGAAAGTCTGCTGTTAGGGACCTCTCCAAAGTACTGAAGAGCAATGGTGTCTCTCTGGAGACTAAGGTGCATTTGATACAGGTCATGGTGTTTGCAATCACTTGTTATGCATCAGACAGTTGGACAATGACAAAGGAGGATAGAAGGAGAATTAATGTCTTTGAGCTGTGGTGTTGGAGAAGAAATTTGAGAATACCATGGACTGCTAGGAAAACAAACAGATTCATACTGGAAAGGGTTAAACCGGGTGGCTCCTTGGAGGCAAGGATTCTGAGGCTCCATCTAACATACTTTGGAGATGTTGTAAGGAGAGACTGGTCCTTGGAGAAGGACATCATGCTTGGGAGGGTGGAGGGACAGTGCAGGAGGGGAAGACCCTCTATGAGGTGGATTGATTCAGTGACTGGGATAATCAGGATGGGAGTGTCAGAGACAGTGCGATTGGCACAGGACAGAGCAGAGTATAGGGCTGTTGACATAGGATCGCTATGAGTTGCAAGCAACTCGATGGCACATAGCAACAACAACAACTTTTTTTTTAATGAGAAACACACAGAAAACAAAAACCTCATTGGGCTTTGGTAAACGGATTTATGAAAAAGTAATGTAGCTATATAACCAACATATACCTTCAGCTATGTTCCAAATATTCCACAAGTTAAATAAAGTGATTTGTACATTAAAATTAAAAACAAACTGTATTTAAGAATGTTTTGAAGAAAACCTGCCCGAGCCCTCCTAGATCCTTACCTGTCAAGTTAGAGTAACTCTGTTTATCAAATGAGGATTATGTACTATGAAACAAAACTAAATAGAGCTTTTTAAAAATCATATAAACAAAAAAAATTTGTATATTGTGATTTAAGCATACTATTTTTTCTTTTTATGAGTTTTTATTATTATTATTAATTTTAATGAAATTTACAGATATTTTGGATATCCATTCATTCATTGTTGCACTTTTCTCCCTGCCCACCCCTCCTCTCCAGTTCATTCTTCTCTTTGAAAAGTAAAAGAAAAATTCTTTCATTGTTATACAATCCCTCTCCCCAAGCCCACTCTACTATGCAGCCTTTGTTCTGGATTCATGTAATGACAATGGTACTTAATCATATATACCTTTTAAACATACTATTTCAAAGCATGTATATTTTTAAATTTAATACATTGTCAAATGTACATATCGTTGTTGTGTAACATCAAGTTGGATCCAACAGATGATGTTGACGGGGACAGTTCCCCTTCATGGAGTTAGCAGAGGCTAGATTTGGCTGTCCCCAAACTTTCCTTGCTCTTTTTTACACTTAGCAGAGTCAATGGCATTCAAATTAAGACTATTTATTAGTATTTCTTAAGTATGTAAAAAGAGTAACCATCTCATTAAATTTGAAATGTTGATAAGATAGAACCTATCCCAGTAACTAATAAGTGCAACAACTTCACTGTAAGAGAAATGATACATTCTGATGCACTCATTCCTTGATTTCAAACCATGAAGTGTTACTGTGCTCTTTCAGTATTACAGCCTTTTGGTTTAGGTCGAGGTTTGTATGAACACAATCTGAAAACCAGCTGGCAGGTTAGCTATGAGGTATGAGTCATTTCTGACTCAATGGTACCTAACAACATCAAAAACAATCACTCAATGAGGGCACTTTGGTGGCCTTGTTGTATGGGGCTGCCCCGCAAGGCGTATCATTCAAAACCACCAGCTGCCCCATGAGAGAAAGAGAAAATATAATTTCATAGTTTACTGCCTCAGAAACTCACAGCATATTGGAGTATGAGTCAGTTCCAACTTGACAGTACACTACAACAATTGTTACTACACTGGAGAAAGGGGTTGCAGTTAGCTTCCAGAAAGATCTACAACTTCAGAAATCTTATCATGCAGTTTGTACTGTCATTTAGCTGGTAAGCTGGAATCAACTCACCATAAATATGTTTGAATTTTTGTTTTATATAAATAAGAAAACCTTAAAAAGTCAAATGTTTAAGGATCCTAGAGAAAATAATTTGGTTTTAGGTATATTTAATGAGAATATGGTAGGATCTTTAGTTTGACAAGTCCAATAACTTGTCATTTTCAAGCATTAGAGACATTCAGAAGACACTTTAGGAAAATAATATAAATATAAATATATATGTGTATGAAAGTCATGAAATGTTGCTTTTTTAAACTATGAAGAGGATCAATATAAATATATTTACAGATCATCAGATTTCAGGTATTTAACAATATATCATATACTAGAATGATTTAAATGAATCATGTCATCTTACTTGATAGATAAGGAATGTAAAGCTCAGAGAAGCGAAATAAAAGATCCATTTGTTAGGTGCTGTTGAGTCGAGAACGACCCAAAGTGACCTATGAATAACTGATAGGAACCCTGTCTTATATTGAGCCATCCATAATTCTAGGTAATATGCAGTCGTGTTAAAGAACTAAAGAGTAATGATTTTAGTCTAGGAACTAGAGTGTGCTAGTCTAGGAACTAAGGTGTGCCTGGGCCAGGCCATGATTTTCACAGTTATTTGCTACATATCAGAGAGTTAGAGAATGACTAAAGATGATAGAAGAAGAATTTATGCCTTTTAGCTGTGGGGCTTGGAAATATTCTGGACCACCAAGAGAATAAACAGGTCTGTGCTAGAGAAGGTGAAACCAAGTTTCGCCTTGGAGGCAAGGATTTTGAAACTCTGTCTCACATACATTGTAAACATACATGGCCAGAAGGGTCCAGTCCTTGGAGAAAGACATCATGGTTGGAAGGGTGGAAGGAGAGCACAGAAGAAGAAGACTCCAGATGTGATGATTGACACAGTAACTGGGGCAGGTTGGTGTGTCAGAGCCAGTGAGACTGGATGAGGATAGGGCAGGGTTCAGAGCTATTGTTAATAGGGTCACTATTAGTTCCAGGGTACTGGATGGCACATAACAAAAATAACAAAAACAATGCAGTAGAGATAAGACTTTAATCAGATTTCTCTGATTAAGAAAACAAAGCTAAAACATATATTCACACATTATTTATGACTCTTTAGTATTAATTAATATTGCTTAAGGATAATATTTCAATTAGAAAGTCTAACTGGAGAATACGGAAGAGTTTCAGATAAAGAGTCAAGTAACAAATGGAAAAAGGAGTCTCAGACAACAAATACAGTCTGCTTTGTCCCAGGATTTAAAAAAAAATTATAAAATTCAATGTTTATTAAATAGCTGGAGACTAGAATAACAACACAAAAATAAGCAAGTAATGTTATTTACCAATTAAAAGGAATTTAAGAATAAATTTTCAAATAACAGGTAAAGTATATGAACACATATATGGCAGAAAATACCTCTCAGACTTTTATATTAGTGAATTGATAAATATGAGATGAAAGTTTTTTCATATTGGTAAAAAAAGGTTTTTCAAATCTGAAAATTGGACTGACTATATTAATAACAGCTAAAAGTCCCCTGTTAGTGTGTATCAAAATTAAATTATAGCTATCACTTTCTGAATTGGTTAGTATTTTTTTCTCTATTATGAGAACATTAAAGCTGATTATTTTTATGCAATCAAATATATTCATTGCTTTATCTAAATTCAGTATTGTTGAATATCATATTAAGAGATTTTTCTAATTGATTTCACAAAGAATGTCAAACACAATTAATTTCCAGGAAAATAAAACTGTCTTCTTTTAGCTTATGATCCATACAAAACATGCATGAAGAAACTTAGTATGATACAATCTAGTACAATGAGGGAAATGTAACAGATTGAGCAAGTCAATTTGCAACTTGTTGGGACAGTGGTAAACCAGGAATCTTTTTCACCATTTATTTCTCATTTGGTCCCTAATCTGAGATGTTTATAGCAGACATAGAATAATTTTCAGGAGAAAATAGCAAGTCTGTTTTTCCTTTTTATATTTTTTAGTATATATAGTAAGCCTAATTCTATTTGCTATTTCATGTCTATGTATTTTACTTTAATTGTCAAATATCCAATGTAAAAATAGATATCTATCATTTATAATATAAAATCAAATTAAAATACGGCTTGAATTTTTCACATAAAAAAGAAACATCAAATAGTGCATAATTTCAATTTATAATAAAATAATTTTAAAAATAAATCTTTTGTAAATAATTGGAAATGAACTTCAGGGTAAAAACTTATAATAACAAAGGTTATAAAACCTAGAAGTATAAAATAAACACACCAAGAACTGTACAACCACAATTACGGTGCTAAGAAAAAACAGCGCTTCAATCTATTTAACCCGTTTCCATAAAATAAAGTTAATAGCATATGATTTAATCATACAAAGTTAGGGAACAAACATGATTCACTGCAGAAACTGAGAACACCTACTTTTGCAGTTGTACAAAATATATACTTATTAATGATATCCTCTCAACTATTAACACATTAAATCACAATTCTGATTAAACTGTTCTACCAAATATATAACTGATTTTGCAAAGTTTATAAAAATTAAGTGAGTTGACTTACTGTCTGGAAGGCTCGGGAAATTTAAGCTCTTCTCTTTTCTTCATTTCTATTGGTGGTTCCATAGGCGTAAGAACTACAGCAGCACATGAGACTATAGAATGGTAGGAATCTTCTCGGCAAACTGGTGTTTATCCAAAAAGAAGAATTGTAAATGTCAAAATGATTATCAACTATTCTTAGTTACCTTTCATCATTTTCTAGTTTTCAGGCAAATAAAAGAGATAAACCAGCAAAACAGTGACAATCATTAAATTATTCCTAATTATCATCTTGCAGTCTAATTATTTACACCAGTAACTGCAAAACCTTGGGTGGTTTAGGTTTGGTTTTTTGTTCGTTTGTTTTTATTTTTCAATCACACTGTGAAAAAAACAATATATTGTCAACAATTCATAGTGCAACACTTTTCACTGAGGAATAGCACATAACCATGTACAACAGATATATGAATCTTCACAACATTAATACATTAATTAATCTATATAATGAACACATGCAAGCAAGATTCTACTGAAGATTATCCAAAAAATGACTGGAACAGCACATCAGCAGAGGACTGCCAGAAGTCCAGGCTGGGTTTAGAAGGGGTCGTGGTACTAGGGATATTGTAGGTGATGTTAGATGGATCTTAGCTGAAAGCATGGAATAGCAGAGGAATGTATATCTGTGTTTCATT
>NW_006399894.1:7214924-7216293 GCF_000299155.1 Elephantulus edwardii
AACAAACTGTGGCTGACTCTGAGAAGAATGGGAATCCCAGAACACTTGATCATGCTAAGGCAAAACCTACACTTGGACCAGGGGGCAGTCATCAGAACAGAGCAAGGAAGTACTCATGGTTCAAAATTGGGAAGGATGTATGCCAGGGATGTGTCCTATCTCCATACCTTTTCAACCAGTATGCAGAACAGATTATCTAGGAGGCTGGGCTCTATGAGGAGAAATGTGGGGTCAAGATTGGTGGAAGATCTATCAACAATCTGCGTTATGCAGATGACACAACCCTGATTGCTGAAACTGAGGAGGACCTGAAGCGCTTGCTGCAGAGGGTCAAGGACTTCAGACTTCAATATGGATTGAGGCTCAATGTCAAGAAAACAAAGATTCTTACCACTGGGCCAAGTGGCAGCATCAGGATGGATGGTGAAGAGATTGAGATTGTTCACAGATTTAGTTTGCTTGGCTCCACAGTCAACACTCTTGGCACCTGTACCCAGGAAATTAAAAGGCATATTGCCATGGGAAAGTCTGCTGTTAGGGACCTCTTCAAAGTACTGAAGAGCAAAGGTGTCTCTCTGGAGACTAAGGTGTGTCTGATACAGTCCATGGTCTTTGCAATCACTTATTAAGTATCAGAGAGTTGGACAATGACAAAGGAGGATAGGAGAATTGATGCCTTTAAGCTGTGGTGCTGCAGAAGAGTATTGAGAATACCATGGACTGCTAGGAAAACATACAGATTTGTCCTGGAAAGGATTAAACCAGGTGGTTCCTTAGAGGCAAGGATTCTGAGGCTCCATCTAACATACTTTGGACATGTTGTGAGGAGAGACCGATCCTTGGAGAGGGACTTCATGCTTGGGAGGGTGGAGGGACAGCGCAGGAGGGGCAGGCCCTCTATGAGGTGGATTGATTCAGTGACTGGGGTAATCGTGATGGGAGTGTCAGAGACAGTACGATTGGCACAGGACAGAGCAGAGTTTAGGGCTGTTTTACATAGTTGCAAGCGACTTGACAGCTCATAACAACAACAACAAAAACATCATGAACAAGAAATAATGCTGTGCGAATACCAGAAAAAGTCCAGTGGTGTTTCTACCTTAAAATTTTCCACCCCAGCAAATGCAATCATTAGTGTTATATATACCTTCTGGGATTAAGGACATAATGAAGAGTCAGTGAAAAGAGGAAAATCCTCAAAGACATGGACAGATAACATTGGTCGTCACAATGAGCTTCACCAAAGCCAATGACTGGTAAAGATGATTCAGTAACAGCAAAGCTTCACTCTGTTGTACAGAGCAGCTCTGAGATGAAACGGAGCCAATCACAATAACAACAGAGTGGCATAAATAATGTTGTTGTTGTT
>NW_006399894.1:7217369-7219386 GCF_000299155.1 Elephantulus edwardii
TGCTTTCAGCCAAGATCCGTCTAACATCAGTAACAATATCCCTAGCACCACGACCCCTTCTAAACCCAACCTGGACTTCTGGCAATTTTCTGCTGATGTGCTGTTCTACTTCTTTTTGGATAATCTTCAGTAGAATCTTGCTTGCATGTGAAATCAATGATATTGTCCTGTAGTTTCCACACTCAGTTGGGTCACCCTTCTTTGGAATGAGAACAAATATACATCTATTCCTGTCAGTTGGCCAAGTGGGTTTGTTGTCCAGATTTCTTGGCACACCTTGGTGAGCACATCCAGGGCAATATCTGTTATCTGAAATACTTCAGTTGGTATACCATCTATTCCTGGGGCCATAAGGAATAAATAATAGTTGGTTTTTACTACTAACTACAAACTCTTCCAGCACCACCACCACCACTACAGAAAAAAAAGGCCTGCTGTTCTGCTTCTATTAAGGTTTCAGCAAGAAAAGCTTAGGGAAAGTTGTAACACATGTTGTTATTAGGCTATAGTTATGTGACTCCAGCCCACATCAAGCCTATGAACAACAGATCTCAACCTTGCCCTACTCTGTGCCATCCTCATATTCACCAATATGCTCAAGTCACCATGACACTTCATCTTTTTTAGTGTCTTCCTCTCTTTATATGTCTATCTCTCTTTCCCAGTATAATAATTTTTTCTAATGACTGACATCCTCATAACAACATGAGGTGGTCTTTATGTCCAAATCAACTGACTACAATATAGTTTTATGGGTTTTGCCATGTATTAGTTATGTCCTTTCTGACATTTATTTAAAAAATAAGCTTTCCTATGTGTATTAAATAATACTAATGTAAGAGTAATATGTACATAGTTTTAAGTGATATGTGTATAAAACCCATCTAGCACTGAGGTCACTCATTCATTTTCACAGCTGTATAATTTTCCATTATATGAATATATTTTCGTCGTTGTTGTTACGTGCCATCAAGTCGTAGACAACTCATAGCGACCCTATGAACAAAAGACCTGAGACTTTTTAATCGGGGAGCTTCACCAAACACTAGCCACCGTGCAGTAACCATTATTGCATTGGCACCTCAGTGTCACAGTGTTCAGCATCACAACAACCATGAGCTACCTCTATACAGCAAATAGACAGACCAGCACTTTACCACTTAGAAAGATGTTTGACAAAAAACAATTAAAACCCGGCCTGGTGGTTTCATATTATTAGCCATACTTGAATTTTCCAGCTTTTAAAATTTAATCTATTGTAATCATCTTCTATTGCCGAACAATAAACTATCACAAAACTAACTGTAAAACAATATCGTGTATTACGTTACAGTTCTGAAAGTATTGGCATTTTCAGTTGGGTTCTCTACATAGAACTTTTACCAGGCTAAAAGAAACATTATTGTTGTTGTTGTTGTTATTGTTGTTACATACTCTTGAGTAGGAACTGACTCATAGCTAACCCTCCCTGAGTTTTCAAGAGAAGTCACTTACACATGAAGAGAATGCCTGTCTTTTTCCTGTGGAAGAGCTGGTGCTTTCAAGCTGCCTGTCTTTGGGTTAACACAGCAATTCATGATCATTCTGTACAGAAGAGCTCATTTATACATTGTTGTTATTGTATGCTGAGAAGTCAGAACGGACTCATAGTGGATCCTCCAGTGTCTTTTCAGAGGTACTATATGCTAATTAAAGTAATTAACAGTATTTACCTCCTAAAAATTGTTTTCTTTTATGAATTCTATTGAGAGCAAGGTTGTCTTTGTTATATCATTAGTTCTTGGTCAGTAAAAACTCTCAACTTTGAGAGATTAATCAGAGGTCATTAGCACGTGGTTGCTTGCTTCTTTGCATTAGAGATTGTTTCTTGAATTGAATTCCTCTCATGTAAGAGAAACTGTGCTTGAAACACACTGACATGGATGCCACTGTTGTAGAATGGGACTGTCCTTGGGGTTAGGGAGACACTGAGTAAGATGGGTTCAATAATGTATACTGCACTGAAGCAGAGGAGGGC
>NW_006399894.1:7219926-7221919 GCF_000299155.1 Elephantulus edwardii
CTCTGTAAATGTTTATGAAAATTAATAAAATATAATTATAGAAAAAAAAAAAAGAAACACACTGACATGGATGTACATTTGGCTCATGTAAGGGCAGAAAAACCAGTAAGTTGTTATTTCCTTCTTTTCTAAAGGTAAATATGTGTGCTTTTTACAAAATGAATACTCTATAAAAGAAATAGAGCAGAAAAAATTAAAGTGTGGCACAGAAATCAAAAGGAATAAGGCTAGCTGTGAATTTTGAGTTGAATATAAATGAAATCCTGAGTATTAATGTTTGGAGTATTCACTTTAGGAGATAGAAATTAAGGCAATCAAATACCAAACAACAAAAGCCAAAAATCCAGTTGTTTAATTCCAACTCATGTCAACTCCATGTGTATCAGAGCAGAGCTGTGTTATCTAAGGTTGTCAATGGCTGATTTTCAGAAGCAGACTGCCAGATTTTTCTTCTGAGTATGTCCAGGAAAGCTTTAACTATCAATGTTTCTGTTAGTAGCTCATTGCTTAGCAGAATGCATCATCCAGAGACTCTCAAAAAAAAAAAAAGAGTGTAAGCAAAATGTATACATTACATCCTCCAAATGTAGGAGGAAGCAAATACTGAAGATGAGTGATGAACTTAATAAAAGATGGAAAAGATATATAAAGAAAAAATAGACTTGATAAGACTGATTAAGGAAAACAAAGTACAAGATATAAATCATTAATATCAGGAATGGAAGTAATCAGCACAGTTATCCACAAGTGGATAAATTTTATAATTTGAATAAAATTGGAAGTTACATTACAGAATCAAGAAGAAATTACTGTCAAAAAATAAAAACTGAGAAAGCAGAAATCACCAATTTAGTAACGAAATTGGGGCTATCACCACAAATCTTACAGATTGCTATTAATCCTGTAAGCTAATATTTCTCATTCTCTATTACTGTAATATGTACTAATTAGAAAGCAACTTGACAACATATATCAATATTCTTGACAGGATGCATACATTTTGATAAGTAGTTTTAATAAAACTCATAAACAAATTTAAAAGTACATCCATGGGCAGGGATATTTACCATGCATAAACCATTAAACATGACTAATTATATAGGAAGTAATGTATTACAAAGATTAAGTAAAGGACTAAAACATGTACAATTCCATGTATTTATTTTGAAAACTATCTAGGAAAACAAACCAAAGTTAAAAATATCGATGTTATTACATATACTTGTAACTGTAACTGATTTCACTTTCTTCCGTATAGGCCAGTATGTTCAGGATGTCCTATAGTGTTCATTTCTTACTTTCAGAAACAGAAAAATAGAACTATATATTAAGATAGAGTAAATTATCAAATTTATGTCACAATAACTTTAGCCATACTATAATGCATCTTCTTGAAATTCCCTCTGGAAAATAATTTATTCTCAATTACTCAGATTAAATTTCATTTTAATCACCAACTTCCCTTATTTACACCAAAAAAAATATTCTTCAGAAGACATTGTAAGTGATTAATCTGATCAGTTATCCTAAAATAAATAACTATTATATTGTCTTGATTGACTGTCCTCAAATTTATGCACCTTCATATTATTTAGAGGTTTTAAATTTCAATCTAAGTGATTGATTCAGAATAGCAAGTCCACTGTTTTGTTTCATAACTCTGATTCACAGCAACTTTAGGTGCCATGTTCACAATTATTGGTATGTTCAGCTCATGGCTATTTCTACCACATCTATGCACCTTTGTTAAGGTTTCCTGAATTTCTATGTCACCCTTTACATTGTTAATCTTTATTTTTTTTTTCTTTCCTACATACTGTGTTTCATTGATTATGCAAAGGCATTTGACTGTGTGGATCATAACAAACTGTGGCTGACTGAGAAGAATGGGAATCCCGGAACATTTAATTGTGCTAATACGAAACCTATACTTGGACCAAGAGGCAGTAGTCAGAACAGAGCAGGGTAACACTGCATGGTTCAAAATTGGGAA
>NW_006399894.1:7222734-7225745 GCF_000299155.1 Elephantulus edwardii
TTAGAGCTGTTGTGCATAGGGTTGCTATGAGTCGGAAACGACTCGATCGCACATAACAACAACAACATAGTGATCTTTCTGAATGACTTGTCCAAGGTAATCCAGCTGAAGTCTGGCCGTCCTCACCTCTAAAAAAGCAAATTCTGGTGCTGTGTGTAGGTGCCATCAAGTTGATTCTGACTCATTCTAATCTTATCTACAAAAGAATGAAATTCTGTCTAATCCTGTGCCACTCAAAATTTCTCCTGGACTAAAGTCCATTGTTGCAGTCATTATGTCAATTCATCTCCCTAAGAGTCTTCATCTCTTCACTAACCTACTTAGTCAGCATGATATCCAGGTTCAAGGAGGACTGCCCACCTCTCTTCTATTCCTCCACAAACATAACATTTAAGAGGTCAGGCACTGTCAGAATTATAAGAATCCTGGTTTGAAGCAAGGATTATTACTATACTTCCAATCATACAACTCATAAACTATTTACTATAGCAATGCATACATCATGAAAGGGAAAAAGCTATGGCATTATAAGAAAACGAAGGAGTGAAATCAATGCAAACTTCCAATCTTTATTCATGTTGTTGTTTGTTGTTATTAAGTGCCGTCGAGTCACATATTTAATTATACATATGAAGTTATTTTTTAAGTTATTTTTAATGGTATATAAAAATTATTCACTTATACACTTATACATTTTTCTGGAAGTGTATTCAAGAAACAATTTATAATTGTTTCATAATGAAACTTACAAAATATAAATTCAGGTCAAGGCATTGAATATTCAAGCAGGTTTCTCGCATTCATGGGTAGAAAAATCAATACCTTTTTTACTACTATTTCCAACCAAAGAGGCAAATAACAGTTTGAAGGAATAGGCTATAAATGTATATGCTAAAAGTGTCCTTCTTTGAAAAGTGTGTGTGGGGTTTTTTTTTCCCAAATGTATTACATGTAGAGCAGGAAATTCCTTCATAGATATCTGTTACTAGGGAATGTCAGAGAAAGACTGGCTAAGAAATTAAATTCCCCATTTCTTTTTAGATAGTCTTTTTGCCAAGATTGGGGTCACTGATCAGGGTGCACTGAGAAGGCTACCTGTGGACCTCCTGGAAATGAAGCTAGGGGAAATCAGTTTTCAGCCACCATCACTTCATAACAATAAAATGACATAAAAATGGGGAACCAAAATGTGATTAAGAGACAAAACAAAACAAACACATATTAAAAAGGAGGGAAAATATTGGAAGGTCACAAAAAAATTAAGCTTTCTAAGATTTGATTCTAAGCAGTATTCTTATATTTAGTATTTATTTATACATAAATCCAAGAATGTGGCACCAAGATTGGAGGAAGACTCATCATCAATCTGTGACATAAAGAAGACACAAGCTTAACATCACAAAACTTCTGCTACAGGGTCAAAAGGGAAGCCACTGACTGGGGAAAAGTATTTGGTAATGACGTATCAGATAAGGGACTTAAATCCAGAATTTATAAAATTCTTGACACCACAACAAGATAAAGGTAAATAATCCAATTGAAAAATGGGCACAGGATATAAACAGACACTTCACCAAAGAAGACATCCAAATGGCTAACAAGCACATGAAGAAATGTTCAAAATCCCTAGCTATAAGAGAGATACAAATCAAAACAACTATGAGATATCATCTCACCTCAGTCAGAATGGCAAGATTTAACAGAACAGCAAGCAACAAATGCTGACAAAGTTGTGGAGAAACTGGAACCCTTATTCACTGTGGTGGGAGTGTAAAATGGTGCAGCCACTGTGGAAAGTGGTGTGGCGCTTTCTCAAAAAGTTGCAAATAGAGATACCATTTGACCCAGCAGTTCCACTACTGGGAATATACCCCAAAGAGACCATAACTGATATCCAAGCAGATATATGCACACCCATGTTTACTGTGACTTTGTTCATAATAGCAAGGAGGTGGAAACAACCTAAGCGCCTGTCAACAAATGAATGGATAGAGAAGTAGTGGTATATTCACACAATGGAATACTATGCTGCATTGGAAAAATAAGGAGTTCACGAAATATTATTCAAAATGGGTGACCCTGGAGGAGATTATGCTGAGTAAAGTATCTCAGTCAAACAAGGACAAATACTGCATGGTGCCACTCTTGTGAAATAAGACTGACATCGGTATTGGGGGAGCTGAGAAAGATGGGTTCACTAATGTATACTGCATTGAAACAGATGAGGGAGAAAATGGTTTAAAAGGGATATGTGATTAGGGGTTTATGTCATGACAAGAATCCAAAGCGAAGCCTGCATAGTACAGTGGACCTGGGGGAAGGGATTGTAAAACAATGAAATAATTTTTCTTTTACGTTTCCGAGAGGGTACTGCAGGGGAGGGTTGAGAGGGGAGAAAAGTGCAACAATGAATGAACAGAAATCCAAAGTCTCTGTAAATTTTCATTGAAGTTAAAAATAACTTTTTTTTAAAAAAAAAAGAAGACACAAGCTTGTTTGGTGAAAAAGAAAGACTTAAAGAATTTAATGACGAACATCAAACATTATAACCCTCAGTGGGGATTACAATTTGACATATGGAAGATAAAATTTCTCCTGACTACACAGACAATGTAGTGATAAATGAAGAAAAGTTTGAACTTGGATTTCTTCTGGACCCACAATTAATACCCACAGAAGCAATAGTCAAGATATTAAAGAACATATTGGAAGGCGCGAACCTGCTACTAAATATTTCTTTAAAATGTGGAAGAACAAGCTATTACTTTGAGAACTGAAGAAATGGGACCCAAATCATGACATTTTTAGTCACTTATAATGCCTGTATAAATTGTATAATTGTTGTTGTTGTTGTTATATGCCGTCGAGTCGTTTCTGACTCATAGCGACCCTATGCACAACAGCTCTAAAAACTGCTCTATCCTGTGCCAAAGGCACCACCTCTGACACACCCATCCCAATTACCCCAGTCACCAAATCAATCCATCTCATAGAGGGTCTTCCCCTCCTGC
>NW_006399894.1:7227482-7241604 GCF_000299155.1 Elephantulus edwardii
TCATTATTGTTTAAGGCCTCAAACCTGTTCCTGAGAAGATTCTGAAATTCAGGTGGTATGAAATCAAAGTCATATTTTGGCTCCTGTGGATTTGGCTTAATTTTCCTCAGCTTCAGCTTGAATTTGCATATGAGTAATTGGTGGTCTGTTCCACAATCAGCCCCCGGCCTAGTTTTCACAGCTGATATTGAGCAATAAATTGTATAATACGTATGGAAAATTAAGGACACCTAATATTTTTTTAATTATGGTGATGGGAAAGATAATTAATATGTCATAAATTGCTAAAAGAACAAATAAGTGTTTCTTGAAGGAAGTGCATGGCAGAATTCTTTTTGGAAGCAAGGATGGGAATATTATGAGGAGATGTTAGTCCCTTAAGAAAGTAGCACAGTATAGTATAAGGTTATCAAAAAGGAGGAAATCCTTAACATAAGACATCAAAGTTGTATCTTATTGATCAAGCCTATGTTTGATGACCTAGCTTGTGGCATTTAGCCCTGAAAGAGTAACCTGCTATATTTGCACAATGGACATATCAGTTTTCAGAGCCATCTGTCTGTGGTCTCATTAAAATCATTTGGATTTATTTGTTCTTAAGTCCGGGAGCCTCCGAAGCCAGCATCCTGAGAACATGCCTGCCAGATGACGACTTGAATTCATTAGCCACCCTAGATTCTTCCTTATTGAGATCTGATCTACAGATTTGGGACTTTCCACCCTCAGGTGACAGATGCAATCCTTGACATGATCCTAGTCTATCCAAGAAAATATGGATGGCTGCTGCCTGGTAACTGACTGGAAGAAACTCCTACTGGTTCCCATTTCCAGGAAAGTTGAGCCAACAGAAAGTAGAAACTAGTGAACGATGACACTAATATCACATGCCATTAAAACACTGCTGAAGATCATTCAAAAATGGCTAGACAATACATTGCTATAGAATTTCTAGAAGTTCAATAAGGGTGTAGAAGAGGCTGTGGCACTAGGGATATCATTGTTCACGTAGATGGATCCTTGCTGAAAACAGAATATCAGAAGAATGCCTGTCTATGTTTTATTGACTATGGGAAGGCATTTGTGTGGATGATAACAAATTACTACTAACAGTTAGAGGACTGGGAATCCCAGGGCACTTAATTTTGCTCATATGAAATCTATACCTGGACCAAGAAGCTGTTATCAGAACAGAACAAGGGAACATTGTATGGCTCAAAATCAGGAAAGATGATCATTAGGGTTGTACTTTCTCCATACCTACTTAATCTATATGCTGAGCAAAAAAAGGCATGAAGCTGGTCTCTTCAAAAAGGAATGTAGCATTATTGTTGTTGTTGTTGTTATGTGCCTTCAATTCGCTTGAGACTCATAGCGACCCTATGTACAACAGCCCTAAACTCTGCTCTGTCCTGTGCCAATAGCACTGTCTCCGACACACTCATCCTGATTATCGCAGTCACAGAATCAATCCACCTCATAGAGGGTCTTCCCCTCCTGCACTGTCCCTCCACTCTACCTAGCATGATGTCCCTCTCCAAGGACTGGTCCTTCCTTACAACATGTCCAAAGTGTGTTAGACGGAGCCTTAGAATCCTTGCCTCCAAGGAGTCATACACTTTGGCCCTTTCCAGGATGAATCTGTTTGTTTTCCTAGCAGTCCATGGTACCCTCAATACTCTTCTCCAGCACCACAGATCAAAGGCATCAATTCTCCTTCTATCCTCCTTAGTCACTGTCCAACTCTCTGATGCATAACAAGTGATTGCAAAGACCATGGCCTGTATCAGATGCACCTTAGTCTCCAGAGAGACACTATTGCTCTTCAGTACTTTGGAGAGGTCCCTAACAGCAGACTTTCCCATGGCAATGTGTCTTTTAATTTCCTGGCTACTGGTGCCAAGAGTGTTGATGGTGGAGCCAAGCAAATTAAAGCTGTGAACAATCTCAATCTCTTCACCATCCAACCTGACACGGCCAATTGGTCCAGTGGCGAGAAGCTTTGTCTTCTTGACATTGACAATGTAGAGTTAGGGTTAGAATAACTAACAGCCTATGTTATGCAGATGACACAACCTTCCTTGCTGAAAGAGATGACAATTAAAAGTAAAGGGGAAAGATTCAGTATGAAATACATTGTATACAAACTTTTTAAGTAAAGCAGTATAAAATATTTTATAAAAAAATGTTCGCTGCATATGATCAAAAACTACAGTCTTCAATATGGATTAAATGTCATCATCAAGAAAGCAAAGATCCTCACCACTGGGCCAATATGCAACATTGTGTTAGATGGAGAATGGATTGAAGTTGTCAATGATTTCGTCTTGCTTGGATCAACAATCAACACCATTGGTACCAGCAGATAGTTGATCAGAAGTATTGGGCAATTCTCTTGTTAGGGATCTCTCCAAAATACTGAGAAGGAGTGATGTCAGTTTGAAGACTAAAGTGCTCCTAATTCAGGCCATGACTTTTCAATCACTTGCTAGGCTGCTGAGAGCTGGACAATGAGTAGGATAATAGAAGAATTGATGCCTCTGAGTTATGGGGGTTTGTTGGGGTTTTTTTGTTTTTTGTTTTTGTTGGGGTTTTTGTTTTTTGTTTGGGTTTTTGGGGGTTTTTTTGTTGTTGGTTTTTGATTTGTTTTTTGTTTTGTTTTGTTTTGTTTTTTTTTCAGAAAAGTACTGAATGTCCTATGGACTGCTAAAAGAACCAACAGATAGGTTTTGGAATTAGTGCAGCTGGAGTGCTTCATCTCTTATATTTTAGGCATGTTGCATGGGGGAATATTCCTTGGAATCATGCTTGGAAGAGTGGAAGGTCAGTGAACGAGAATAAGACACCCAACAAGATGGACAGACACAATGGACTCATGTATCTCAGAGATGATGAGAATGGAACAAGACAAGACAGGGTTCAAGTTTGTTGTTTTAAGAATCGCTATGAGTCAAATTGACAAGATGGCACCTAACAACAACAACACAACAAAGAGTCTATGAGTAATTTCCATGAAATCAATGAATATTTCTCTTTCTTATCATTTGTTCTGTTGTTCTAGAGAAATCAGCAATAAATAACCAAATAAAAGAAACCATCGTAAATACAGAAGAGAATTTGAGAATCAAGGAATTTTGTTCTGTTCTAGGTAGTTATTGTTGTTTACCATCAAATCAGAACTGACCACTGCTGACACTCCAGTGATTTTCCAGAGGCAATTAATTGCACAGAACGAGACTATCAACTTTACTCCTGCAAAGCAGCTGGTGGATTTGAACCACATACCTTTGTGCTGATAGTGAAATTTCTTACCACTAAGCACTCCCTATCATAGACAGAGTTTCTATGAATTGGGGCTGGTATGATTGCAACTGAAGAAAATGATGTATTTATAGATTAAGACGGTGGAAGGGGAGGCAATATACAATAAAGGGATAATTAGCAGCAATCTACCAATAAAGAAAGGGAAGACACAGAGAGCTACACCAGAAATGGAGTCAACAGTAGATAGTTATAGACAGATATAAAAATAGGCAATACAAACAGCAATGGAAATGAGACCTACAGGAAGGAAGTAGGAAAACTACAATTATATTACAATCAATTAATGTCCTGAAACAAAATGTGCATGAAAAAAATTTTGCTTTGTAAATATCATATTGAATTGCAATAAAAGCATTAAGATATAACTCTACTATTTATAATATTCCAAAGATGTATTAAGAGAAACATGGCAAATTTCAAGCATTTCAAAAACTAAAGGTAATAGATTGCAATTGATGTATAACTCTTCTGTTTTTTTTCCTTCACAAATCCTCACTTGTAAAGCTTTACCTATCAAAACAGTTACATAACATTGTATGCTCGGAATACTGGTTTTCATTAGCCATAGGTTTGCAGCCACTGCATTGTTGTTATCCCACAGAAAATTACCATCATTACTATTATCAACCACACTGAAGAAATTTTAAAAAATGAGACACATTGATGATAAGGAGCTCAGTAACTTTTTCATGGTCTCTCAGGTGGGGACAGACAAAGGCATAATTAAATTTGCCTCTGATCCCCATGCCATTAACCACTCTCTATGCAGGACTCTCATTTAAATATACCATATACCAAATGCTTTGATGTACATTAAGTATAAATAGTTCCCTTTTTTCAATTATTTTTATTCAAGAATATTTGTGCATCAGAATTCCTGATCAGAAGAAAATTGGATATTAAGCAATTTACCTCCAAATATAACACAGCTTTTAGTCATAGTACACACACTTCGGGTTCCAAAACCTGACCTTCAGAATAGTAGACTGGAATTGTTTTCCTTTATTTCTATGGGTTTGAGATGTCAAATGTCAGGATGAAACCTGCTACTAGATACATTAGATGCATTTGCCTATAATGAAAATGGATATATTTTATTTAGAAAACTACATATTTTGATATATACTTGTAGTCTATTGCTGTTCAACACTCTTGTTATGTGTATTTTGTTGTGTTGGAATGCTCACAGATTATGCTCCAGTAGGCTTTCAGAGGCTGTAAATTTCACAGGAGACTGCACATTTTTCTCCTGCAGCAGCGAGTGGAGTTGAACTCCTTACCTTTTGGTTGGAAGTACAACTTCTTGCCATTAGGCCACCAGACCTTTCTTGCATTACACTAGATTCTTGCAATGCATCAGTGAATTCAAATGACAAAAATACATGCCTCTATGGAATGCATATTTTCTAACAGAAAAGATGCAAATACAATTTTTCTTTGTATTTGTTTCCACATCAGAAAAATATCTTATCAAGTTATAAGGATTAAGTGAGTTAACATATATAAAGTATGTAGAATAATGTTGGGGAAATATTAAGATGTTTAAGCATTACCACATCATATTTATAATTAGCATTGATGAGGTTTATTTTATTTTTTGTTTTTGTAGTTGCTGGTATGGCTGAATAACAGTCTCCAGTTATTTAAACAGACATTAGTACTGGTGTTGCTGTGATGGTATTTTGTAGATGTGATTAAAGTCCATAATCAGTTGACTTTAAACAAATAAAACAAATTATTCTAGATTATATGGGCAAACCAGCTTAATCAGGTAAAAGGCTTCACATCCAGATGTTCAGTTTCTCTTCTGAAAATAAACATTCTGCCTGTGGGCAGCATTCTAAGTAACCATGGCTAAAAGTTCTAAACTCTGGTTTTAAACTTCTGCCCTGAAAACTCCAAACTTACTTAGCCAGCTCCAATGATCATGAAAGACAATTCCTTGTAATGAATTTCTTATGATAGATCTACTATTGGTACTCTTTCTCTGGTTGGCAGATACACAGATCAACCATAAAATTTTGGTATTAAATACTAGCTTTAGTGGTATTTAAATATATACACTTTTAATCTTCATCCTTCATCTAGTTCTTGTACAAGTCTTTTCCAATGCTTTAATTCTACTCCAAAATTTATAAATAATATGTAAGATATTATATCCTGACTGCAAAAACACACCTTTTGCAAAAGCACTTACAGGTAATAAAGACAATCATTGCATTAACAGAGATATACTAAGAAGCCCTACTTGGCACAGTTCAAAGCATGCTAACCAGAGGATACATGTCTCCAGTGGTTCACTGCACCAGTGGCTTCAATGGAGAGTCATTATGAGTTGGAATTAACTCAGGGGCAGTGACCATTTGCTTGGAAAATGCTGTATTCCACAAAGAATGATAGGAAACCTTCTTCCCAGTGATTTAAAGCTTTGGGAATCTATGAGTCAGATTCTACTTGACAGGCATGAATTTGAAATATCTTGGCATGATAGTGGTAAGAAATTGTGCTGCCAACCCAAAGGTATGTGATTTGAGTCCAACAGGTGACCTGAGAGAGAAAGACGAGCAGTTGTGTCCGTGTAATTTATTGCCTCTGAAAAATCTCTGGTTAGCTATGGGTTGGTTTCAACTTGACAGTAACGGCAACAGGCATGATATTGGGTAAAGGAATTTGTGACAGAAAAAGATGCAGTATTTACTATGAAGATACTTAAACTGTAATAGTGTTATCACCCCAGCCAGTCAAGTGAAGTAATCATCCAAGACAAGATAAAAACATTGGCAGACTCGGATTTACTCTTGTGACATATCAAATACACTGCTTAGTATATATTTGTGAATTAAAAATAAAAGGGGAAAATTATGTGTGCCACTGGACAAAGAAACATATGTACCAAACAATAGGAAAAAAAGAGTTGAAAATGACAATGATATGAGAAAATGATACATATTATAAAAACAGAAAGAATCCAATTTAGTTGGAGTTTAGAACAAGAAGTAATAAGTTAAAGAAGATTAAACTGTAGATAAAAGCTATTGGCAAAACTTTAAGGGTTTCCTAGCAATTCAAAAGCATTATTTACTCCTAAATGTAATGAAGACTCACTGTCAGTAATTAAACAAGGAAATAATATGCTCAGCTTTGTATATTCTACACACACACAAACACACTGAACTACTGAACTAGCAGTGTGTAAGTAAGGTAACAAAATTGGAGAGTATCAAGGATAATGTTATTGAAATAAATACAGTGTAAATTATGAGAATTTCCTTACTTTGGGGGTGGGGGAAGATTTGGCAAGAGAGGAAATATTTGAGTGACCATTTGTGAAAGAAACAGAAACAACAGGAGGATGGCTGAGTATGACTTTTCTGCCTCCTTCCCCTTCATAAAGGGGAACTTTCCCGATCGGTAAGGATGGATATAGGTCAATGGTGATTAATTTTATAAAATACAATGTGAGAGAAGGATAGTATGAAACACAATGTATATGAACTTTGTTTGCAAACCCATAAAAATAAATTTTAAAAAAATTAGCAGCAAATAGACAGCTGTTAGGTCAGACATACAATACACCACAGACTTTACTCATAGTTGTGATGACAAGAGTGTAGTTTATTATGGAAGTAGGTTAGAGAGTGGGAAAGGCAAATACAATCTCACAAGTCAAGATTTAGTCCAGCAGTCAAAGCCAGATTGACTGCAAAATATAATTCCTTAATTAGTAAAAGTCGTGGTTTCTGTTCAGCAACACAAATTCAAGAAGCCTCTGGTTGTTTTAACCTTACAGCAAGGTTTGCCTCAGAGGAGTTATAAGTCAGCTTCTCACTTAAAAAACTCTTTTAACTGTGGTCTTTATCTCAGGGTTCCTTTGGTTAGACCTTGCCATGGTTTCTCCACAGCAATGCCACAGTCTCTACATCACCACCAGCAGACTCTCATCACCAGGATCTAGCTCTACTCTGACTCTCACCAGGGTCTTTCTCCATTATCCCCCAGGTCTTGCTGTTCAATGTGGGGAGCATTCTCTCTCTTAACCTAGTTCCACAGTTGTTGATTACTAGCAAGACCATGTGTCTATAATTAAGGTAGACCAGGGAGGGGCTAAGGTTATGGAAATCAGAGGGGGCTAAGGTAATGGTTGAAAAAGCCCATTTCAAGCTAATACCACATCACTCACTATTCAGATATCTTGACACTTTTATTTCAAACACATAGCCAGATAGTTGTTTGTTTCTTTATTAAAATAAAATGCACTCCTGAGCACATTCCAACAGAAATTAAGGGTAAATATAGGGATGGATGATAAAGAAGAACTGGCAGAAGAAGAAAGTAAAATATTTGGAAGGTATTTAAATAATAATAGATTTTTAAATACAGTTTATTACATGCTCATAAAACTGTATCATTTGTGGATAATAAAATCTAAGAAATTGCTTTAAAATATGTGAAGCATTTCATAAAAATATTAATATCCTACAGTAAAAACTAGTCAGCGAGAAAAAATAATACAGAGATAAGCATGAAAATAACTATAACCTGGAAACCAGAACAATATCATAAAATGTAAAAAGCAACTTTAAATTCAAGCTTATCTCATATAACCCAAATTCTGGTACTTTTGTTGCTACATACCAACAGTAACCTTTCTTTCTTTATATATGTTTGGATAGTTATCAGGTTTATTAGAATTTTTTGTTCCTTGAAATTGCATGTTTTTAGTCCATTTAATCTCATTTTATTTCTTGCCTCACCTTTTGAATAGCCCTTTTCACAAATTTTTGTATTGTGAAAATTTTTCTGGAATAAAATGGAAAGCTCATCAGTGATATAGAAAGAGAGAACAATGTAGAAATATAAATTCTATTTTTATGGTTACCAACTTTATTACTATAATTCAAATGCTTCACTATGTTTGGAATAGACAAAAATGTCTCCTTGACCCTTGCAATGAACTTAAACTATCCAATGTCTTTTTAAAACATTCAACATGCAAGAAACATTAAAAAGCCTCTTCTGACAGCACAGCAGAAATTTATGTGTAAAATACATATTATTTAATATTAATAAGCAGAAAAATATTATTCAAGAGTCATAAGGCTTTTATGTGGTCAAGTAATTTTGTTAAGTTCTCCACTTAGAAAAACCAAACATATATCACTGCAATCTGAATTCTAATCCCTTTGAATGAAATAATAAAACCAGAATTATACATAGAAAATAAGATGGCAATACTCAATCATCTTACTTTGGATAAAAGACTAATTAGTAGTAGAATTCATAATTCATTTGATAAAGTAAAGGGTAAGCAAAAAAGAGGAAGTTCAAAAGTATCAACACAACAGTTACACCACTGGACACAAACATAACAATGACCATGAAAGACCCAGGAATATTTTCTTTTGTTATGCATAATGTTATCATGAGTCGAAAGAGATTTCAAAGCAGCTACCAACAATAAGCAAACTTTTCCCAGCTGAGATACTAAGAAGACCGAAAAAGTAAAGTTCTTCCTATTGCAGTAATCTTACAAATTCAGCTTACTTGATTAGTACTTCTCGATCATGTTCTCTGGGAATAGTTAAAAGTTCCAAAGGACAGCAGAAGTCCAATTGAGACTATTAATTGCCTGATCCAGTTTCCTCACCTTGAGTGGGTAAGTTGGGTGGTTACCTGTGCTTCTTTCTCAGGTGTCTCTTTGATGCTGATAGTACATAAAATCATTTTTGGGTTTGCAATCTAGTAATTTTACTACATACACAAGGTCATTTTCTTTCACCTCTTAAAAACAAAGACGCTCCCATCCTCTTTTACCGATATTTTGATTCTATGACAAGATTTACAAAAGAAAAAAATACCCTGTGGGAAAATGCCTGTCTGGTTTAATAAATGGTCTATTGTTTGTGAGGCACAGAAAAGCAACGGGTAGAGATTCAAAGCAAAACAAAATAGTATCTTTACATATCATACCATACATTGGGTTTCTGAGACTGACCTAATAGGTAAGACATTTTTTAGGCATGCAGTTCAAATCCACCAGGGGCTCAGTGTGAGAAAGATGGGAAATCCTTTCCTGTGTGATTTACTGCCTCTGAAAACATGCTAGAGAGTTAGCTAAAAGTCATTCACACAGCAACAACAAATGTTAAAGAGACTCCTTGTCTTTCTCTCTTAGAGCTAATGATAGATTGGAACCAAAGGAGATATATAGCCTTTTAGTTAACAGCTCAATATACCACAAAGTATACCACCAGCACCATTATCTTACTGTTAGTAAATTAGAAATTTTGTTTTGAGACAAAAGTAGAATATACTAGATCCAATGTGCTAATATGTCTCACAGCACCAACCATAAACACATGAAATGGCAATGCTAGTGACATCATTAACCTCTCCTTAACATTTAACAGGGTTTATCATCCTCAATTAACAGGGGGAAAAGGCAGTTTGGATTTGGAGATAACAATTAACTTTTTTCTTTAAATATCCTGTTAATCTGTAAGAGGGCACTCTGGAGGTCCAGAGGGAGTTGCACTTCTAACCCAAAGGCCATCCTTCTCCAGAACCTGTGTCCAAAAGCAATCCTAAAGGAGAAAGACTGAGAGTCCTCTCCTGTGAGATTCGAAGCCTTAGAAACCAGTGGAGGCTCTACTATGTGCTGGTTCTGACTTGACTAAAATTAGTATGATTTATTGAGTTTATCGTAGTGAAAAGGAAAACCCAAATCATATTTTCTGACTTCAACTGTAGTATTTTTATCTCATTATGCCATCTTTGTTCATGAGGATGAGTAACAATTAATTACACAGAGGAGAGAAAATATCTATGAATAGATGTGTACTAATAATTATGTAATACACACACCTATATCTCCACACATATATATGTTTATTTGGCACATGTGCCCTTATGAGCATGTGTCTGTGTGTGTGTGTGTGTGTGCGTGTGTGTGGGAGTGTGTGTAGAAAGTAAATATCAAAACTAGAAACAAGGAAAAAAAAGAATTTTATTGTTCTTCCTTATTTTAAGATATTTTTGATGATGATATTTTTTGATTATTTTAGGCACATTTATGAATATGTGTCAGCACAGGAGAGGAAGACCCTGGCTTAGATGGATTGACACAGTGACTCTGGTAATGGGGTCAAGTGTGTTGGAGATGGTGAGGTTGGTTCAGGATAGGGAAAGGTTCATAGCCATTGTTCATAGGATCCCTATGAGCGATAATTAACTTGACAGCACATAACAATAAACAATATACAAAAATATGTCAATATATGATACAAATCAGTATATGTAAATATGTATGAAATATGTGTATCCACAGTTACGTGCACTATACATTTACTATTGTATCATTTTCTAGATATGTCTCCTTTTGTGATATAAATACACTGGATTGAGAAATAACAAATTACATAAATATCTAATTTTAACTATATAGATTTAGCCACAATTTATAAGTCTAAACCTTAGATAATTTCTAAATTCCCCTTAGCTGATGCTTTTCTAATGACTTTTTTAGTTTGCCTTTTAAATACAAGAAGTATTTAAAAATGTATTGACATTGACAATATTCTCATCATTGCTATGCTAAAATTCACTATGATTGCATTTTCTAGCTTGAACTAGGTTTTCTGTTAAAGATTTAAAACTATCAATTCATAATTCTGTATGATTTCTCATATGCTGTATGTTACTATTTTTAAGATGTGTGCATTTATTCATGATCAATACTGCCACTAATCAAGGTTTAGCATCTCACTTCATATAACTGATTGCATTGGAATATACAAATACAACTCAGTTTGAAAGAATTGTTATGGATTTCTCAGTTATGAGCCTTATTTTGTATTCAATATTGATCTATGTCATATGTTATATGTAAGGGAAGATAAAAATCTCTCTTACTCTATATTAATCTATATGGTTGTGTACCATCAAGTCAGAACTGACCTATAACTGACCCGGCTGGTAAGTTTTCAGAGGCAATTAATCGCACAGGAGGAAACTGTCTATACTTTTCCTGCAGAGCATCTGGTGGCCTAGAACCGAGTGCCTACATGATTGCAGCACAGCTTTTTGCCACTAGGCCACCAGAACTCTAAAAAGTTGGAAAGATAAGCTGTTCAAATAAAAAGGAAGCAACTAAAATTAAACAACTATTAATATACTCTTTATGTATGACTAATTTTTCTAGTTTAATACCAGTCGAAAAACTAGTCTAGTCAATAAATGTCAATTGAAAATTAAAAAAACTAGACTCTTAAAAACAAAAAACCAAAACTAGAATCTTTTAAAGTAGGTGGGTATCATAAATAACCTATGTTATTCAGATGACAACCTTGCTTACTGAAAGTGAGGAAGACTTGAAGCATTTGAAGCAGATCAAAGAATACAGTCTTAAATATAGATTGAACTTCAATATTAAGAAATTTTAAAAAAATTACTTGAACTGACAGATAATATCATAATAGCTGGACAAAAGACTGAAATTGTCAATGACTTCATCTTACTTGGATCCCCCATCAACACCTAATCAATATCAGAGATGTATTGCACTGGAAAAGTCAGGATTCAGGGACCTACAAATTATTGAGGAACAATGTCAGTTTAAGGACTTAGATGTGCCTGATTCAGGCCATGGTCTTTTCAATCACTTGCTGTGCTCCTAAGAACTAGACAGTGAATAAGAAGGACACCAGAAGAATTGATATCTTTGAAGAGTGGTGTTGGAGATTAATATCCTGTGGACTGCCAAAAGAACAAACGGACATGTCTTGGAGAAGACGCAGTCAGTTCTCCTTGGAAGCTTTGTCTCATATACTTTGGGCATGTTGCCAGGAGAGGCTATTCCTTGGAAAGGTAGAGTGTTTGTGAAAGAGAGGAAGGCCTTCAACCAGAAGACTGACACAGTAACTGCAGCAACGGGATCCAATATGTCAGAGATGTGAAAATGGCACAAAATAGGGAAGAGTTCAGGTCTGTAGTTCATAGGGTCAATATGAGTCATATTCAATTCAAGGTCACCTAACAACAACAATAATAACAATCATGAGTGTAGTCTGTGAGTTCTCTCTGACTCTTGGAATGGATTAATAGACTCAGTATCAGAGAGTGAGCCCTGAGAAGAATAGTTGGTGATAGAATTGATAGAAATAGGTGGGGGGAGTGCAAGGCATGTCTGATCTCATAAGAATCTCTCTTGTGAGGCAGATGTTGTAGATGAGATTCTTTTCATTTGTGGAGTAAGAGGAGATTGGACTCAAACTGGTCCTACAGTTTTTACATGATTACTACTTTGGTATTACCATGAATCAAGAACTGACAAGAAAGCAGTTAACAATACTGTTCAATTAGGCTTTTCTCCAATATATAGGCATTTCATACCACTTAACAACAGAAATAGCACCATATGGAGCTAATTTGGCTAATCTTTTCCCTCAATAAATAACAATCACAAGATTTGAAAATTAAAATATGAGATCTCACAGAAATAAAGTTTCTCCTGGACAACAACATAGTTTTGTTCCCTATATTTTCTACATTTGGAGTCCTTAGTTGGTGTAAATACTTAAAAGCTAGAGTCATATCCACGGTTTGCTGGTTTGTACCTATCTGGCAACATATCAGTAATAGGCCTGGAGATCTTCTGAAAATTCATACCCTTGAAAACTCCACAGTGCAGATCTACTTCAGCATACAGGAGGTTTCCAAGACTTTGAAACCAATCCACACAATATAACCTAATTAAAATTGATACCCTTGGTCTTCAACATCCTTCCTCTTCAAAAACGTCCTTGACATCAGATTTTCATAACACATCTTATCATTTCCTAACTGCTGCTATCATGGGTCTTGATTGATAATCCAAGCAAAGAACCAACAAAACTAAAACACACCAAAAAAAAAACAACAACAACAAAAAGTAGGCAGCCTTCCAGTCTGCTACCACTGCAGCCTTCCCGTCTGCTACCACTGCAGCCTTCCTGTCTGCTACCACTGCAGCCCTCCTGTCTGCTACCACTGCAGCCCTCCTGTCTGCTACCACTGCAGGTACTGACTACAGTTCCCAGAGGTCTGTGGGGAAATGCCATCTTTGTAAACTTGGACTTTGCTGGGAGATCTGCAAGGACAGCAGAGGCAATTCCAGGCCGGGGCTTGTGACCCAGACACCCCACACCCATTTAGGCCCTCAGACTGCCACATCTATAAGATTTATCAACCTCCCCTAAAATACCCATGTACCATTGAGGATTAAGATACGTGGGGAATCAAACTGGTTTCTGGCCTGAGTACATAGGGCCCACTAACTCAAACAACAGGGAGATCTTGAGCATCTCCAAAGAGTGGGGAAGCTATTCCTGAAAGGGAACAACAGACTTCCGCCTTCTTTATTTAGGTTCTCCTGAGGCCCTCCCCACATGAATCAGTGTGCGATTCCTCCCTCCCCACTCACGTGAGCGTTGGTGTGTGCACGCACCCTCTACGCATTTACTCTTGTTTCTTTCCAAACTTCTTCTGGAGCAGTGATGTCAAATCTAAAACCAGCTACCACCCCAGACACGAAGAACTCTGCCACACCAATGGCCCTTAGAAAACAGAGTGTTTCACTTGTCCCACCAGCCCAAAGCAAGATATCAACCCCCAAAGAAGACACAGGAGCAACGGATTTCCTGGAGCCAGAAAGCCTGATGGATCTTTCTGATAGTGATTTTAAAAGAACGATAATTGAATATTTACAATGGATAAGAAAGAAACTGGATGAAATACAGAATAGTGCTAGCAAAGGTAAGGAGGA
>NW_006399894.1:7245959-7257172 GCF_000299155.1 Elephantulus edwardii
ATATTCGCACAATGGAATATTATGCTGCATTGAAAAACAAGGAACTCATGCAATATTATTCAAAATGGGTGACCCTGGAGGACATTATGATGAGTGAGGTATCTCAGTCACAGAGGGACAAGTGCTATATGGTGCCACTCTTGTAGAATGAGGCTGACATCGGGATGGGGGTAAGACTAAGAAAAACTGAATGAAATTTGAAAAAAAAAACCACCAAACCCGACAATTGTAATCTTTTTCCCATTTATCATGAGGCTGCCTATCAGTCTAGCTGATAGTGTATATATCTTTTTTAATTTTGTGCTGTATTTCATATTGAAAATCTTTGATCCTTCTGCAGTAGATTTTTCAAACCTTCTTTACTTTCCACAATTAAGGTTGTGTCATCTGCACAATGTAGGTCATTGGTGAGTCTTCCTCCAATCCTACAGTCACATTCATAGTTTCTCAAATGGTTGCTCAGTATACAGGTTGAAGCGGTATGATGAAAGTATACAACCTGAAACATCCCTTTACTGACTTTAAACCATACAGTGTGTGTTTCATAGAAGCACAATTAATAATTCTGGAATTCTCATTTTTCTCAGTATATTTTATTATTTATCATGATTCAAACAGCAGAAAATTTTTGCCATAGTCAATGAAACTCTAATAAACATCTCTCTGATATTCTCTGATTTCAGCCAAGATATATCTGATATCAGAAATTGTATCTCTCATTCCAAGGCCACTTCTGAATTCACCTAGGCTTTCTGGTAGTTCTCTGTTTATGCAGTACACCAATCATTTGCCAATTATCTTCAAGAGGATTTTATTAAATATATTGTTCAATAATTTCAGCATTTTCTTTGATGACTTTAATTAGAATAGGGACAAATAGAAACCTCTTCCAGTTGTAAATGGTTTTTCAAATGTCTTCTTATAAATGACTGAACAGATTCAGAGCTGCATCTGATTGCTAAAATGTCTCAATTGTTCTTCCTCCTTAAAGTGATAAAGAGCAAAAATGTCAGCTTAAAGACTGAAGTGCCCCTTACCCAAGAAGGGATTTTTTTTTCTTTTCAATTGCTTTGTAAGCATGTGAAGATGACAATGAAAAAAGTAGGCTAAAGAAGAACTAGTACCTTTGAATTATGAAGCTACCAAAGAATTCTGAATGTACCAGAGAATGTAAAAAAATAACAACAAATAAAAAAAATAAACAAAGCTGCCTTAAAAGAAGTACAGATAGAGTACTCTTTAGAAGCAAAAATGTTGAAACTTTGTCTAACAAACTGCATGCCCTTTGTTAGGAAGGTCGTCATGAGAAATACGTATAACGAAATATGTACTAGAAGTATACATGGAAAACCAGAAGGTTAACAAAAGAGAGAAAGATCTACAATAACACAGACAGCCTGACGTAAGGACTGCAACGATGGGCTTGAGCATGAGCAGAATCAGGCAATGTGTCACTCAGTTGTACAGGGGGTCACTATGAGTTAGAGTCAACTTGATGGCACCAAACAAAAACTAAAGACGTTATATAATTATCCTTTAATACAATTTTCCTAAATAAATAATCACAGTTACTAGAAGAAAAAATAGTAAGCTACTGTAGATCCAATATTAAGCAAAATTTAAAATAAATTACTGTATTATATATGCACATAGTGTTATATATAAACATAGTTATGTATGTCTAGCGATAGCTGTATCAATATAGAGATAGAGATAGAAATATATAGATATAGATGAGATAGATAGATAGATAGATAGATAGAGATAGAGATGAGATAGAGAGATAGAGATAGAGATGATAGAGAGATGGAGATATAGAGATAGATATAGATATATAGATATGCTGTTGATTGCCTTTGAGTCAAGCATGACTTATAGCAAGGCTATGAAAAAAAGTTTTATCAAAGTTCATAGAGTTCCTAGAGGCATGTTGTTTAGCAAGTGGATAGATGATATAGAGATAAAGATAGAGATAGAGAGAGAGAGATAAGATAAATATTTAAATAAATAAAATTTGAGTCTCTGTATATATATATATGCATTTCACTGATGCCACAGTGGCTTAAAGCTAACTCGCTGTGGGCTGAAAGTTCAGCAGTTCAAACCACCAACCACTTTGTGGCAGAAAGATAAAACTGTCTAATCCCCTTATGACTTACAGCTTCTATAAAAAAGTTTGTGATCCAGAAACTCCAAGAGTTGAAACAAATTCAATGGCAGTGACCTTGGTTTTTAAAGGAGGGGGGGTGTTTAATTATACTATTGTAGAAAGCCTAGTTCTAGAAATATCGTTGTCCAACTAGTCAAACGACCGTAAAACAGACTTAGTAATAATTTAATAACATTTATTTTGTATAATGTTTGTCACACATTTTGCTATTTTTTTTTACTACAGGCATTATCACCAGAATATAAAGTATTAAATTGTTAATATTTTAGTTTTATTATAAAATACTTTTTATTCCATTGATTATAAGAGAGGGAAGATTCCTAAAGATCTGCTGAGAACTATTAGTATAAGAAAAGAAAGGCCATTTTATTTTTATTACTAAATGAGTAAAGTCCAGGATGGGTTTAGAAGGGGTCGTGGTACTAGGGATATTGTTGCTGATGTTAGATGGATCTTAGCTGAAAGCAGAGAATACCAGAAGAATGTCTATCTGTGTTTCATTGATTATGCAAAGGCATTTGACTGTGTGGATCATAACAAACTGTGGCTGACTCTGAGAAGAATGGGAATCCCAGAACATTTAATTGTGCTAATACGAAACCTATACTTGGACCAAGAGGCAGTAGTCAGAACAGAGCAGGGTAACACTGCATGGTTCAAAATTGGGAAGGGTGTACGCCAGGGATGCATCCTGTCTCCATACCTTTTCAACATGTATGCAGAGCAGATTATTCGAGAGGCTGGGGTCTATGAGGAGAATTGTGGCATCAGGATTGGTGGAAGATCTATTAACAATCTACGTTATGCAGATGACACAACCCTGCTTGCTGAAACTGAGGAGGACCTCATGCACTTGCTGCAGAGGGTCAAGGACTGAAGCCTTCAGTATGGACTGAGGCTCAATATCAAGAAGACAAAGATTCTCACCACTGGACCAATTGGCAGCATTAGGATGGATGGCGAAGTGACTGAGATTGTTCACAGCTTCAGTTTGCTCAGCTCCACAGTCAACACTCTTGGCACCAGCAGTCAGGAAATCAAAAAGCGTATCGTGATGGGAAAGTCTGCTGTTAGGGACCTCTCTAAAGTACTCAGGAGCAACGGTGTCTCTCTGGAGACTAAGGTGCGCCTGATACAGGTCATGGTCTTTGCAATCACTTGTTATGCATCAGAGTTGGACAATGACTAGGGAGGACAGAAGAAGAATTGATGCCTTTGAGCTGTGGTGCTGGAGAAGAGTACTGAACGTACCATGGACTGCCAAGAAAAGAAACAGATTCATCCTGAAGAGGGTTAAACCAAGCTACTCCTTGGAGGCAAGAATTCTGGGGCTTCGTCTGACATACTTTGGACATGTTGCCAGGAGGGACGGGTCCTTGGAGAGGGACATCATGCTTGGGAGGGTGGAGGGACAACTCAGGAGGGGAAGACCCTCTATGAGATGGATTGATTTGGTGACTGGGGTAATCGGGATGGGTGGGTCAGAGGCAGTGTGGTTGGCGCAGGATAGAGCAGGGTTTAGGGCTGTTGTGCATAGGGTCGCTATGAGTCGCAAACGACTCAACGGCACATAACAACAACAACAACAAATGAGTAAATGAGCACTTGCATACATATAGCCAGACACAAGTCAATGTGAGCAAATAAAAGAATAGACATTTCTCATCTGGACTTCTGAGGAAAACATCCTCTGTGGAAGAGAACACTTAAGTACATGATCCAGAATGTTGATGATAGCAATGTTTTATTACATACATACACTATGTTCCCATAGGAGAAACTACAGCACAGAGAAGGAAATTCTAAATCCTCATTATTGTTGTTACTGTTTAATACTGTGACTCAACTACAACTCATAACTATGCCATGAACAATAAATCTGAACCCCGGCCTATCCAGTGCAGTTCTGACTATCTCTTTCATACTCAAGCCCACCATTAATCACTTCGACAATCTATCTTGCTGAGGGTTTTGTTTTCTCTTTAGATGACTCTCCACCTTTCCAAGCAAGATACCCGGTACCAAATATTGGCCTTCCTAATAACATGTTCAGAAGATGCGAGATGAAGTTTCATGATAATTACCTGCAAGGAACACCCTGGCTATACCTTTTCCAGTACATGAATTTTATCTTTTTTAGCAGTCCATGAGCTATTCAGCACTCTTTTCCAACACCACAGTAACTCAAAGGCATTTTTATTCATATTCCAACTTCCATATGCATAGCAAGCAATTGAGAAGATTATGAATTGGACCAGTTGCACCTTAGTCATCAAACTGGCTTTGCTTTTCAGCACGTTGGAGAGGTTCCTGATAGAAAACGTTCCCAATACAATACTTTTTTACAATTTCCAGATGGTTGGTGTCAAGGATGTTGATTGGGGAAGCTAAGCACAATGAAATAACTAGTAATGTCTATCTCTTCTCTACTTATCATGAAGTTCCCTAGTGGCCTGGTTGCAAAGACTTTTGATTCCTTCATGTTGAGATCGAACCCATATTGAAGGCTTTAGTCTTCAATTCTCTGCAGCAAGTGTTGTAAATTCTCCTAACTTTCTACAAGCAAGGCTGTATCATCTTCATAACGCAGGGTGTTGATGAGTTTTCCTTTCATCCTGATGCCACATTCTTCATAGAGTCAACTTCTCAAGTGATTTGGCCTACACACAAATTTAATGGGTGGGAAAATTGGATATGGCTCTGATGTTTACTTTTCCTGATTTTAAACCATGCATGGTTTCCTTGCTCTACTTGGACACCAACATCTTGGACTTTGGTTTGAGATGAGCACAATTAAGGTTATTTTGTTTGTTTGTTTTGGTTTGGTTTTTTGGGGGTTGGTTTGTTTTGTTCTTATACTAGATTATTTGCAAAATTCTAATACATTGAACACAATTTGAGATTCCCATTCTTCTCAATGACAGGCATAATTTGTTATGATTCACACAGTCAAAAGCCTTTGTATAGTCAACAAAATACAAATAGACCTCTTTCTGGTATTCCATTCTTTCAGCCAAAATAAATCTGACATCAACAATGTCATCTTTCATGCCAGAGCTTCTAAATTTACCTGAATATCAGGCAGTTCTCCACTAAAGGAATATTACAGTCATTTTGAGGTTTCTTGTTATGTGCCATCAAGTCACCTGCAACTCATAGCGACCCTATGTACAACAGTCCAGACCTGATTCAGTTTCATTGACTTTAACACACTTAGCCTCATTGCTCCAGTTGCTGAATCAATCCATCTCATCCAGGGTCTTCCTCTCTTGTGCTGTCATTCCAACCTTCTAAGCATTATATCCTTCTCTAAGGGCTGGTCCCTCCTGGCCACATGTCAAGGTACATGAACTAGAGCTTCAAAATCCTAGTCTCCAAGGGGAAACTTGGTTTCAGCCTCTTCAAGATGATTTATTTGTTTTCTTAGCAGGCAATAGCATGTTCAAGACTCTTCTACAGCACCGAAGAAGATCAAATCAAATTCATCGAATAAAAATGTCATCTTGAGTCTATCCCTCCTGAATTTAAAAACCAACTCAGGAACAGATTTGATGGCTTGAACACTAATGAACAAGGACAAGATGAACTGGGGAGGACATAAAAAAAAATAAAGAATGCAAAAGGATATTACAAAGATAAACGGAGAAGACCAAGATGGATGTCAGAAAAGACTCTAACTATTGCACCAGAGTGTAGAGATGCCAAAGCAAAGGGACGAAGTTGAAGAACTGAATATAAGATTTCAAAGTGACACAAACTGAGATCAAGTGTAGAAGGCCCATTCTATGGTATGGAGAGACTGCCAAATACAGCAGGAAATGTACAATCTGAAGAGGATAAAGTTGATAAATGGGACCTTCTAAAGATTAAATCCCTGTGTGCATCAAAAACTTCTTCCACCAGGGTGAAAATAAAACCTACTGACTAGGAACAAACATTTGGAAATACCATCTCAGACAAGAAGAGTCTCATAACCAATGTTTACAGAATACTCCCGGGCCTCCACAAGAAAAAGACAGATAAACCATTTACAAAATGGGCAAAAGATGTAGAAAGAATTTTCACAGAGGAAAATAATTCAAATGGCAAACAGACACAAAAAAGAAATGCTCCAAATCTCTGGTAATAAGAGAGATGCAAATCAAAAACCAAAATAAGATACAATCTCACTCCAGTAACAGTCACAAAGTTTAACAGGACAAGTAATAAATGTTGGAGAAGATATGGCGAGATAGGAACTCTTATACATTATTAGTTGGATTTTAAAATGGTATAACCACTCTGGAAGGCAGTTTGGTGCTTCCTCAAAGAGCTGAACATAGCAATTCCATATGACCCAACTATCCCACTGTTTGGAATATATCCCAAGAAAATGAGAACTGAGGCAGAAACAGAGACTTGTACACCAATATTCACAGCAGTATTATTCCCCAACACAAGAACATGGAAACAGCCCAGATGTCCAACCACAATAAAACACATTGAAAAATTACACAATGAAATACAATTCAGCATGCAGAAACAATGATTTTGTAAATTACTACCTAACTTGGGAGGGACTGGAGAGCATTATGCTGAGTGAACTAAGCCATTTCCATAAGGACAAATACTGTATGAAACCATTATTGTAGAATGAGTGTAAAGATTCAAGGCAGAGGGGAGGGTGGAAGCAGAAGCGTAAGAAGGGGGACAGGTAATCACAGAGTCACACAATTTGATAGGTGGGGTTGATCTGGTGCAAAAAACAATGTATTCGAACTTTGTAAATAAACCTATATAAAAGAAAATTATGAGAATGACAAAGAAAGGACAGTGTTCTGAGAGTTCGTAGGGTTGCTATAATTTGAACTTGATTGAATGACATCTAACAACAACCACCACCTTAAAGTGTTTTTTTTCTTGAGACTCCTTCAGATGGAGAAAGACTAGAAATAAAGATAATGATGCTCTACTTTCAAAAATAAGGGAATCTTTTAAAAAATGAGAAAAGCCTATATGACAAAGCAGAAGGTCTTCAGGTTGGAAAGCACTCAAAATACAACTGAGAAAAGCTGCTCCCTCAAAACAGTCATCCTGGTGACATGGAGAAATCCCAATTCCCAGTCTATATGGAAAAGAGACAAGCAATGAGTTCCCATAAAGACTCACAGCTTTGAAACCTTATCAGACAGGAATAACTACATAATAACTATATAATTAATATCTCAACATTGATTAATTCATCTAATCCTCAAAAATATCTCACAATTAAAGCATGTATCATGCTCCTTTTACTGAAAAAAAAAAAGTGCAATGCCATTAAGAAAACAGTTGAGGTCACAAAAGTGACACTCAGCTAGGGCATTCAAAGAGAGGAGAGAGAGGCTCATTTCAGATCCAAATCTGCTAGTCTTTGGGGGGAAAGGGAGCTGTGGTGACCTAGTGGATGAGGAATTGTATTTACTACCCCAACGAAGGTTGTTCTAATCCATCAGCTGATCTGTGGAAAATATGGACAATCTTCTCCCATGCAATGCCTAGCCTCTGAAAACCTGTTGGACGGTTAGTTATGAATTGACTCTGACACAACTATAATAAGTCGGGGGTTTTTGTTTGCTTTTGTTTGTTTTGTTCAGTTCATAAGTCTTTGATTCTCTATTTCTTCCTTTAAATTTTCTACTTGTTTATTTACAAAATTTGAATACATTGTGTTCAAGAACAAATTCTTTCAATTTCCTTCACAAACTCCCCACCCACCAAATTGTACAACTTGATGATTATTCCCTTCCTCTCCCCCTGCACATCCTCATCCCTCTGCTTCCAACCTCTCCCAAACCTTCTGGATCCTTGTACTCACTCTACAATAATGTTTTAATATAATATTTGTCCTTGTGTAGCTGAGTTAGCTCACTCAGCATAATGTTCTCCAGTCCCTCCCAAGTTAGGTAATAATTTACAAAGTTATTGCTCCTATGTGCTGCATAGTATTCCACTATGTGAACGTACCATAATTTCTCAATCCATATGTTTGTGATGGAACATTTGGGCTGTTTCCATGTTCTTAGGGTATCATGTGTGTGATTATGCAGACAAAAAATAAGACCTTCCTTCATTTCTTAAAACTAAAAGGAGCAAAATAAATTTTTAATGGCAGATTTATTTCACTTTACTAATAGAGTTGACTGTGTTGCTGTTAGGTGTTGCGGCATCAACAATGATTCACAGCAACCCAGTGAACAGAAGATCTAAACCTTGCCTTATCTTATGCCACCCCACAATCTCTGGTGCATGGATCTCACTGTTGCAGCCACTGTCTCACTGCATCTTGTGGAGCGTCTTCCCTTTTTATGATCCTCCATCATTCCCAGCATGATGTCTTTTTCCAAGGACTGCTCCTTCTTGACAGTATGCCCTAAGTATGTGAGAGGAAGTCTCGCCATCCTTGCTTCCAAGGAGCACTCTGGCTGCACTTGTAATACCACACCTTCATACTTACCCAGTTATATAACAAAGGATTTTTTACTCATTCATTCTTTTAAACTAACATTTCTTGAAACCTAATACATGATACAATCTGGTCTCAGTAGTGACTTGTAGGTGAAAACAGTACCATAGTGTTTTACATGTTATGATAAGAGGTGCCAGATCACTCAATGGGCGAAAATTTGCAGCCACAGAAACCCAGTGGAGCATTGACATGAATTGGAATAAACACAATAGTAGCATTTTAAAAAATAGTCTCAATGAAGAAGGAAATAATGATGGTAACTATTCAGAGGGGACCTCAAAAGACATACATAGTAAAAGAGCAAGTGTATCTCTACTAATAAAAACTCTATGGTAGTAGTCCTTTCATTCATCCTCATGAAAATGTCTGAGAATAAGAAAGACATTTCCTCAAAGCAATCAACTGACACAGTGATTACAATAATGCTGTTCATTGTATTCATTGTAATAGAGTCCATGAAGTTGGCTTAGGCTGGGGCAAGGTTTCAATCTGTTACTTCTAGAGTTGTCATCAGTCAGAATTGTCTTGCTTGCACTTAACAGAAATAATAACCAACTGGAGAATTATCGAAAACTAAGTTCCATCAACAATCCGCGATATGCAGATGACACAACCCTGCTTGCTGAAACTGAGGAGGAACTAAAGCACTTGGTGCAGAGGGTCAAGGCTGCAGCCTTTAATATGGATTAAGGCTCAATATCAAGAAGACAAAGATTCTCACCACTGGACCAATTGACAGCATCAGGATGGATGGTGAAGAGATTGAGATTGTTCACAGCTTTAGTTTGCTTGGCTCCACAGTCAACACTCTTGGCACCAGTAGCCAGGAAATTAAAAGTTATATTGTGATGGGAAAGTCTGCTGTTACGGACCTCTCCAAAGTACTGAAGAGCAATAGTGTCACTCTGGAGACTAAGGTGTGCCTGATACAGGCCATGGTCTTTTAAATCACTTGTTATGTGTCAGAGAGTTGGACAATGACTAGAAAGGCTAGAGGGAGAATTGATGCCTTTGAGCTGTGGTGCTGGAGAAGAGTATTGAGGGTACCATGGACTGCTAAGAAAGCAAACAGGTTCATCCTGGAGAGGGTTAAACTGGGCTGCCTGATATACTTTGGACATGTTGCAAGGAGGTATCAGTCCTTGGAGAGGGATATCATGTTTGGGGGGATGGACGGGCAGCACAGAAGGGGAAGACCCATCATAAGGTTGATTGATTCATTGACTGGGGTAACGAGGGTAGGTGTGTCAAAGACAGTGAGATTGGCACAGAACTGAGCAGGGTTTAGGGCTGTTGTAAATAGGGTTGCTATGAATCGCAAGTGATTTGATGACACATAACAACAACAAGAAGAAGATAGAACTAATGACATAAACCACTATCAATGATGAGATTTGATCTCACAGTGACCCTTTGTTTGATTTCCAAACCTATAAATACCAACAGGGGCAACTGACTCATTGTTGTTGATGGATTTGAAATGTCAAGTTTTCAGTCAACATCCAAATACAAAATCCAATAACAGAACTACTAATAAAACAATAAAAAGCAGCACCATTTTTTTAGCAAGAAATTAAAATGAGCTTTTATTTTCCTATTTCTTAAGTTACTGGGCACTTTCTCCTCTCTCCAGTGTAACATTCCTATCAAAAACAGACATTCAAGGAATTTTCCTGGAGTTATGTAGAACACACCCTGAAGAGAAAGAGTATGCCTTATTTTCTGCATTTTCCCCTAAACATACTATTTTACCAAATCAGTACAGAACAAATTTCATTTCACTAACAGCTGAAATTTCAACTGATGGCCTATATCTACCCATAGAGATATTCATGTTCAAAGTCAAGCTCATTGTAATCAAATTGAAACCAACTCATAGTTGATCCACTAATGGGTTTTTAGAGGCTGCAAATTATATCAGATGCCACTGTCCCTCTTTCTCTTTAGGAGATGCTTGTGGATTTGAACCACCAGAGAAGCAATGGCTTTGGAGTAGCAATCCAGGTCCCTTTGTACTATGGCACCAGAGCTCACTAAAGCCGAGCTGTTAAGAATAGACAAGTCTCTGAATTGTATATTGATTGACACTGTCTTTGTCACCACTCTGAGATTAAAGCTCAGTCATAGGATTCATCAGTGTGAATGCATAGCCAAGTTAACCTGAAGGATTTCTAAAAGGAAAGTTTTGGATGTTTAATTTTTTTTAACATTCATCAAACATATATCAGTTTTAATTTAATATGAGAGTCTTGTATTTTATTTTCAGATCAGAAAGCTTTGCTTAAGACTCTCTCATACTTCCAATCTCACTCTGTGTCTATATTTAGGTATTTCTCATATTTTTAATAATATTTTAAATTCTATTTTGTCCTCTATTGGTGTACTTAACTTCATTTTAGCGTTGTTGTTGTTGTTATGTGCCATTGAGTCTCTTGCGACTCATAGTGACCCTATGTACAAGAGCTCTAAATGCTGTTCTATCCTGTGCCAACCTAGCCATCTCAAACGCCCTTATTCCCACTGCTCCAGTCACAGAATTGATCCATCTCACCAAAG
>NW_006399894.1:7257542-7300455 GCF_000299155.1 Elephantulus edwardii
GTTGACTGTGGAGCCAAGTAAATTAAAACTGTTAACTATCTCAATCTCCTCACCATCCATGCTGATGCTGCCAATTGGCCCAGTGGTTAAAATCTTTGTTTTCTTGACAGTTAGCTTCAGTCCATATAGGAGGCTGTAGTGTATGGACATAGGTAAAATATGTATGTATTCAATAAAAACTTTACTTCATCTGAGCTCAGGTAAGGTACAAAAAGATACATAGAGCTTTCATTCATCTTGTACATTAAACCTCCTGTTAAATTAAAACAAGCCTTAAGCTTTGTATTTCACATAATTTGGTGTTTAGTTTAAATTATTTTCTTCATATTTATATAGTCTCTACACTAAGTTTCACCCAACAATCCCACCCCAATAGGGTGTATAAACTATGAAATTTTTGAGCAATAAGAAAATTCTCCTTTCTGTGAGCCAGCAATATAAAAACATAGTTAGAAGTATATAAACATAATATCATACAATTAAAACAAGTTCTGTAAATTCAGTTTTACTATTTCTACTTGCAATCTGCTCTCAATTATTTTCTGCTCTTTTCTTCTCATAATAAGGAAAATTTCTATTTTGTATAATTTTACTTACCATGAATTTACACTTATGCACTTAATAAAGCAGGAAGAATATTATTTACATTTTTATGTCTTCTAATGCTGACCTGAATTTTTACTTTTGATGGAACTTGTCCTTGTTGACACACAAGTATTGAAAATATCTTCAAATTCTTTTCTTGCTCAGACAGTACCACCATTGTTTTCCCTAATGACATTCTTTAAGTGTCATGCATTTGCATACGAAGGATTAGCTTACTACTTACTTGTCAGTACTATTATTTGAGCGGGGAATTCTGGTGGCTTAGTGGTAAGGAGTTGTGCTGCCAATCCAAAAGCATGTGGTTCAAATGTACTGGCTGCTACATGAGAAAAAAATGAGCAATCTCCTTCTGTCAATCAGTTGCCTCTGAAAACCCACTGAAGACTCTGCAATATATTGGTTCCAACTCAACAATATGTAACATCAACACCATTTATATAATCACTGGTGGCACAGCAGTCAAAGTAGTCAACTACTGTGCAAAATGCTAATGGTTCAAATCCACAAGCCACTTCATGGGAGAAAAATGTGACAGTCTACTTCTGTAAAAATTAACAACTTTGGAAACCCAATCCCATGAACTAGAAACTGGAACTGGCTTGATGGCAGGTTTTTGTGATTCATTTTCTCTCTCTTGTATCTCTTCCCCATACACTGACCCACCCCCTAGGCCCACACCCACATCCACACCCATCCCCACTGTGCACTCACACACAGAGTTTAATCATAAAAAAGGAGTAAGGTGTAATTACACAAACAAGTAACCATATACATTCCTTTTTTTTTAAAATAAAAAAGATTTGGTTTTTTGGTGTTTGTTTTTTTTTTTTCATTGCTGCATGGCTTTTACAGCTGGTGAGCTTTGCTATATTTCTGGTTCAGGGATATTTCTGAAACATTAAGTGTGTGACTGATAACAATATTTAAACATTTAAATCCCTGAGAGGCAGTGTGAATGGAAAATAAAATTGGAATAGGCTCTGTGATATATTTTCATTTACATACATACACTTGAAAACAACTAAGACAATATGGAATGATTTCCTTTATGATGAATTTCACTCTGTAACAGAGACTTAAATGCATACACTGACTCCATACATAACAAATGCAGAAATGTACACAAAAATAAATTTGAGCTCTGTGGCAAGTGATTTTTACCTCGTTCAATTTTCTTGTAAGTTTTTTTTTATTCTTGGATGCGTATTATTTTCCTCAGTAGTAAGAAGATATCTATAATAATAATTCAAATGTTAGGTATAACTTGATAGGAAAGCATTCACTTTCACAATTTTTCAGAGATTTGTTAAATAAAATAAATTCTAATTGTGAACACATTCTGATTGATTTATCCAATAAGAGTATAGAAAACGAAATCTTATTTTTAAAGATACTGTGTAGAAATTATAATTTGATACTATTTTCAGTGTTCACATTCCTCTAAAATGTATAGAGAACTTTGGTAATTTAGCAGAAGGAGCTGCACTGTCTGTCAATCCAAAGGCATGCAGTTTAAATCCACCAGCTGCTCCACAGGAGAAAAGATGGTCAAGCTTCTCCCATGCGATTAACTGCCTCTGAAAACCTGCTGGAGAGTCAATTATGAGTTGGTTCAGACTCCATATTACATTAAAAATAAAAATAATGTACATATAGAGAGTGGGTAAAAAAGCTACACTGCCAATCCAAAGGCTGTTAGTTTGAATCTACTAGCTTCTCCAAGGCAGAAAAATGAGCAATCTCCTTCCATTTGATTCTCAGGCTCTGAAAACCCACGGAGGGGTCAGTTACGAGTCAGCTCCTACTCCACAGACATGAGTTTGTGGGGTTTTTTTGTTGTTGTTGTTTTTTCCTATAATTATATTTTATTAATTTTCATAAACATTTACAGAGATTTTGGGTTTCCATTCATTCATTGTTGCACTATTCTCTCTACCCTCCTCCCAGTTTGTTCTTGTCCAAATGCCACAGTGCTTGTCAAAGCCAGTTCTGATTAATCTTCTTTGTCAGTGTGTCCTTTGCCATTCCCTATCACTCCTCCCTGAGAGAGACTTCACCCTGAGTCATAAGGAAAAGGGGATGGCGTATTCTCTTAGCTACTTCCTGCTGAAAAGGGACGCTGTGGGTTTCAGGGTGAAGATCTTCTCTCACTACTCTAAAGGGCCCCTTTGGCAGTAGGAAACACATAGACTATTACGGAGATTGATTTTGGAATTTAATTGCACTCTTATTGATTGTGCTTGGCCGTACATGTTCATATCCTTGAAGATGTATCATGGGGGTGTTGCAAACTAGAAGACACAAATTTGACTAACAAGTTATAAGTACAAGAGTTTGCGTTTTTTAATCGTCTATCTCGAGTTACTATGATAATACACTTGAGCATGGTAGAGCTCATGAGGGCAAGGTTCAGATCAGTTGTTCATCAAATTGCTATGAGTCATAGTCAACCAGATAGCATATAACAATAACAACAACAATATAACCAGGGGTTTCTGATAGAGTTCTCTGTAAGGAGATGGACTGCTAACCACCCCCCCCAGGCTGTGAGTCCCTGGAAGTTCAAATTCACAAATGCTCCTGGAGAGAACAATTGGCTATCATCTCCCTTTGTGATTTATAGCTTCAGAAATTCAATGAATGGTCAGCTATGAATCAGTTTTGACTCAACAACAATGAAAAAGAGTTGATAAAATGTATTGAAAGAACTCTGGCCAAGCAGGGTTTAGTGGATTGAGAAATCAATAAAAGGCCTGGAAGGATTTGAATATCTGTTGTGAGATCAGCACAGCTGTTCCTAGGAAAAATCAGGACACTTTCCTGAGACACAAGGGCTCAGAATTTGGATGGGCGTTTGCCATTGTAAGAAACTACTTGAAGGCAGTATATTTTGTTTTTCAATTTAAAATGTGTTCTTGTGTCATTATGTACTGTCCAGTCAGGATCAACACACAGGTGGCATTCCAGTGTGTTTTCAAATGCAGTTAATCACGTCTTTCGCCCACGGAGTTGCTAGTAGGTTTGAGCCATTCACCTTTGGGATGGCAGCATGAGTCTCCATTACTAAGCTACCTGAGCTCCTTAAATGCATTGGTCACTTGGCATTTTAGAAATTACCTAAACATACACCTTCTTTTATCATGGAATATCCTGTTCAGTCTCTAAGAGTTGGCCCATAACTACTGGAAATCATTCCTCTTCATGATTTTACAGACTATGTATTACTTTTAATTTATTGGTTGATTCATTTTGATGTCTTACCCACTTTATGGACACTACTTGAAGTTAGGTCCATATTTAAGAATTATGTCTGAGAGAATATAGACATTTGTTAAAGATACTGTATCTACTGGTATGTAATGAAAATTACACAGTAATTATGAAGTGTTCATGACTTTATCTACTCTCACTTGGACATTTATTCTTCACAAAAAAGCAGTACATTTAAATGGATTCTGAAACTGTTCAAATCATACATTTGCCAAACGTAAGGATAATCCTGTTCCTTAACTTTTAAAAAGGCACATAATATTTTAGGATTTATTATTATCATCATCATAATTATTACATCCTACAATTTCTGAGGTTTGTTTCTATAATTTTACAAAAGTTTAAATTAAATCCTACTTCCATGAGAGGCAAGAAGCTACACTGTTTCCCACAGGCATGTGGTTCAAATCTGCCAACTGTTCTATAGGAGAAAGAGACAATCTTCACCCATGAAATTTACAGTGTCTGAAAACCTGCCGGAGGGTCAGCTATGACTTGGTTCTTACTTGGCGGCGCACAACAACAATAATATCAGGTATCAGGACCAATCTAACATAAATTGTACACAGTTTTCTTAAAATATTTTCCAAATCTTTTCTGTTATTTTAAACTCTTTTTCACAAATACTGTTCTAAAACTCTTGGGAATAAAAGAAAGTTCTTTTTTAAAAATTTTTTTTATTTTAAATTTTATTTTATTAATTTAAATGAACATTTACAGAGATTTTGGATTTCCATTCATTCACTGGGGAATAAAAAATGATTTCTAATATTTTCATCTTTTTCTAAAATGAGGACATTTATCTGCTTACTCCCTTTAATATCATATTATGTGTGATTATAAAGATAACATAAAAATTTCTCACATTTTATGTGCAGAAATAGTCTCCTGTTTCCAATGTATTTCTCTAACTCATTGTCAAAGAACTCTGCCAAGAGTTGGAAATTCATGAAATTCAATGATTCTGTGACTCTAAAATAATGCAGGCGCTTACACAAGGTGATATAGTTACAATATTTTTATCATCAATATTTTATTTTTGATTCATATTCCTTTTAAAAAAGTAAGCTTTCAGCAAAGAATACTGAAAATACAGAAATACAGAAAAACTGAGCAGACAGGGCAGAGAGTTTCATACAAAATAGCACACACAGTTACCCTTGTTATCAACATCTTAATTATTTCTCCTAGAAGAATGCGTTATTTCATTAGAAATTTAGTTCACTACTATCAATGAACTTCATATGAAACACCATTTTTTATTTTTCATATAATTTACTTAAGTTTTTTAGTTAAAAATATGAATATGTATATATATATAATACTATTAATAAAAAGACCACAACATTTCCTCTGCTTTGGCTGTTGAAGAGAGAGGAATCAGGAAAAGACTGTAATATAGATGGAGAATATAAAAAGGATAGCTACAACTTTGCAATTCTGCTTAATGAAACAATTCTATCTTTGGCATAATAGGCTTTGTTAATGTTCAGATTCTTAGCAAATATATTCATCTCCTGAGGAGTTGAAAATATAAAGGTAGAAAAGGAAAAATTAAAATTCCATTAGCAAATCCATCTACAATGCTAGTTCATTTAGAATTTATGGGCATCATACCTGAAAAAAATGTGTCAGAAACAGTCAGTGTTAAGATATCTGGCTAATAAAACAAAACCACAGGTATGCCTCTTACAAAAATGAGTTTCTGTTCCTGGTGGCTAATAATAAAAACTAGATTGCAAAACGAGGGTTATTAACATTGCATTCTAATCATCTAAGAGTATAGTTCTCTTTATTCTAGAATAACAAAAATCTCATCATGCCTCTAAGCTCAAAGTTAGCACATATAAATATCTATTACTGAATATAATTAAAATCAAATTTAAAATAATCTTGGGCTTTCAAGTCTACATTTGATCATGTATATATTCTCAAAATCACAGATTCAAGAAAAAGTCTTGCTTAAACTTATTGTTGTTTAATTGTAGATTTCTTCCCACTAGCTGTTTGATGATGGTTAACAAAAAAATCTTTAGTGTTTTAGATTATAAATATTAGTATGTAGTAAACTACATTTTTAAAGGATACTATAAAGGCTTTTATGTTAATTAGTGTCTTAGAAATTTAAGAAAGAATTTAAAGCAGTTTACCTATTCCTGTTCCTCCTCTTATTGTTATCAAATTAGTTTCCAGTGATAGCTGAGTCTTCAGTGGGGAGAGAGTCTCAAGGCTGAAAGTCAAATGAATAGACTATCTATCTACAATAACCATTAAATTTATTAAAATATATCTTAAAAGATTCATTCAAATCTTCTGTTCTGTTGTATAACTTGCCAGTTCATTGATACTAAGTACCTGTTTTACTTCTATTTATTTTCAATTCTTCATATGTTCAATTACACTATAATGTAGCCAAATGTTCTTCTTTTATCTAAAATTGTTCTTTGTTCATGTATTTTAATTGTGTTTATCCTAACTATCCAGTGTTAGCTACAGAAAGAACCCTTTAAAAACTAATTGACTAAACTAAGAAAGAGTGTCTGTATTAATTACCTGTCGATTAAAAAGTATGAATACAAATTTGGCTACTAGATACACAAAAATGACCCTTAACATTTACACATCCTGCTAACGTTTGCCTAAAAGCTTTGAGATTTACTTTTAAGGATTCCCACTTGAACTTTATTTTCCTTTCCAGTGAGTGTTTTACATTCTTGTCCCACAGAGACAATTTAGAAAGCTGTGTGTGGGTTGTTTTCTTTCATTCTTTTTAAAATTACTCAAATGTTTTAGATCATTTCACTGGGAAACATAAAGGTGATTCTGCTAGGAATAGAAGTGCTGATGTATTTAGAAACCTACTTTTTTTTAATTTAGGTTGTTTATTTTTCATTTCAATGAATATCTACAGAGATGTTGAGATTCCATTCATTCATTGTTGCACCCTTCTCCCCGCACAAACCCCTCCCCCTCCCCCTCCCCCGTTTGCTCCTCTCCTTGAAAAGAAACCTACTTTTGTATGTTTACACTTATCATAGCACAAATTTCCATGTCTCAAATCATAGGGTTATATCATTCTTGATGAAGTATTTTATGAAGTTTACTAATCTTTAATTATGTTGTTGTTGTATGTATGTAGAGTCGAACTGACTCATAGTTGACCCTCTAGCAAGTTTTCTAGAGGCAGTTAAATCACTTCAGAGAAGATGGCCCATCCTTCTCCCCTGGATCAGCTGATGACCACAAACTTTGTGCCTTTGGGATTGTACTGCAGCTTCTCACCACTAGGCCACCAGAACTATAACTATGTTGTTGTTGTTGTTGTTGTTGTTATGTGCCATCGAGTAGTTTGCGACTCATAGCGATCCTATGCACAACAGACTTAAACCCTGCTCTATCCTGCGCCAACCACACTGCCTCTGACACACCCATCCCGATTACCCCAGTCACCAAATCAATCCATCTCATAGAGGGTCTTCCCCTCCTGCACTGTCCCTCCACCCTCCCAAGCATGATGTCCCTCTCCAAGGACCCATCCCTCCGGGCAACATGTCCAAAGTATGTCAGACAAAGCCCCAGAATCCTTGCTTGGTTTAATCCTCCCCAAGATGAATCTGTTTGTTTTCCTAGCAGTCCATGGTACTCTCAATACTCTTCTCCAGCACCACAGCTCAAAGGCATCAAATCTCCTTCTGTCCTCCCTAGTCAATGTCCAACTCTCTGATGCATAACAAGAGATTGCAAAGACCATGGCCTGTATCAGGTGCACCTTAGTCTCCAGAGAGACACTGTTGCTCTTGAGTACTTTAGAGAGGTCCCTAACAGCAGACTTTCCCATCGTAATATGCTTTTTGATTTCCTGACTGCTGGTGCCAAGAGTGCTAACTGTGGAGCTGAACAAACTGAAGCTGTGAACAATCTCAATCTCTTCGCCATCCATCCTGATGCTACCAGTGGTGAGAATCTTTGTCTTCTTGACATTCAGCCTCAGTCCATACTGAAGGCTGCAGTCCCTGACCCTCCGCAGCAAGTGCATGAGGTCCCCCTCAGTTTCAGCAAGCAGGGTTGTGTCATCTGCATAACGCAGATTGTTAATAGATCTTCCACCAATCCTGAAGCCACAATTCTCCTCATAGACCCCAGCCTCCTGGATAATCTGATCTGTATACATGTTGAAAGGGCATGGAGACAGGATGTATCCCTGGCGTACACCCTTCCCAGTTTTGAACCATGCAGTGTTGAGGCACACATTTTAAGAAGAGTCAGTTCTGCTTCAATCATGCCAAATATGAATTCATTCAAATTCATGACAACCTCACCATGTTTCAATGGGTTTTCAATGGTTGATTAAAAAAAAATGACCACTATGTGAATTCAAATCTCTAAACTTTTCATTAAGTATAACCAAGCAGCCTACTATGCTAACTACACTGTATTGACAAATGAGGAACAAAATCCACTGCTTCCACTGCTATTTTAAAAATACATAAGGACACCCTGGAGGACATTATGCTGGGTGAAATATCTCAGTCACAAACGGACAAATACTGCATAGTGCCACTGTTGTAGAACAGGACTGACATCAGGGTTGGGGTGAGTCTGAGAAAAATTGGATAAATTATGTATACTGCATTGAAACAGATGAGGGAGATAAAAGTTTAAAAGCAATAAATGATTGGTTATAATATAGCAATGACGGGAGTCCAGAGTAAGGTTGCATAGAGGAGTGTACTTGGAGGTGGGGCGGTGGGGATTGTATACCAATGAAGGAATTTTACTTTTCAGAGAGAGGAGCAAACTGGTGGGCAGGGAGAAAAATACAACAATGAATGAATTGAAATCCAAAATTTCTGTAAATGTTCATTAAAATTAATTAAAAATGCATAAAGACAAATCATAATAGGATTAAATAGCACAATTTCTAAGAAATATTTCTTTTTAAAGGACTGATCTTACAAAAAAAAAGACTGATTATATACACACACATACACATATATATATATGTTGTTGTTATGAGCCAGGTCAGTCGAGTTGCCTATGGCTTATAGCAACACTGCACAACAAACAGCCCTAAACCCTGCTCTATCTTGTGCCAATCTTATTGTCTCTGACACACGTACCCCCCCATTATCCCAGTTACTGAATCAATCCATCTCATCGAGGTTCTTCCTCTTTTGTGCTGTCTCTCCACCCTCCCAAGCATGACATACCTCTCCTAGGAATGGTCCCTCCTTGCAACATGTCCAAAAATATAGGTACCCTCTATTCAATCTTTCTTAGTTTAAACCCTTGCTCATGCTCATGCAATGCCACCTTCTTCTCAGCCTTTTTCATTTTCTTCTTCCTCTTTTTTTTTTTTTAATAATATATGAGGGTGAGCTGGCTGCAGTGTCTGTCACGCCCATGGGTCACCAGGGTGGATTTGGCTGATCTGGCTGGCTAGGTGGGTGTCCTGCCTCCCTCACTGATCCATATGCTTCCCTCCCGAAGCTGTGCACTCTAGGTTGAAGAGAACGACCATCCCCGCTAGACGGTAGAAGGAGCACTGTCCTTTGATCAGGGGTATACGAATAGCTGTTCCCCTGCTAGAACCTCCAAACAAGCTCTTAAGGTCAGCCTTTACTCTTCATAGAATAATCTGATTCATTAGCTTGTCTTGAAGCTTGTCCCATCTACCACAGCCCATAGAAATATTTTTCCCTGAATGTAAAGTCTCAATATTTATTTAGTCCTTAGCTCCATTGGCTAGCATTATAGTTGTCCCACCTCAACTCCTTGACACACAGTAACCCCTTAGCACACTCCTCAACTCTTGTGCACAGTTGAGTCAGAATCAACGCATATCTGACCCTCCAGAAAGTCTTCAAAGGCAGTAAATGGCTCAGAAGACTGTCTTTCTCAAAAGGAGCAGCTGGTGGATTCCAACCCACTACATTTGCATCGGTAGTGCAATTCCTTACCATTTGCATCAGTAGTGCGATTTCTTACCACTAAGTGACCAGTAAGTAGTATGCTTTAGTAAGCTTATGTAAAAGGAGCTCTGATGGCCTCTTGGAAGAGCTGCTCTGCTGATCCAAAGGCAGGCAGCTTGAATCCACCAGTGGCTCCAAGGGAGAAAAATATGCAATTTCATTTACTGCCTCTGAAAACTAGTCACAGGGTAAGTTATGAATTGGTTGCAGCTTCATAGTACATAACATGTAAAGGGCTGAGACAAGCTAACTATTTGACCAGCTGTCCCTACCTCCTGTCTGGAGAGTCCTGCTTTTGTTGAGGGATTACTCAGCTGTATCAGTTTTGAGAGCTGTGAATCTTGAGAGTAGCCTAGATATCTACTTTACATGATTTACAGAAAGAAATATGACAAATAAAATCAGATGATGGAGAAGAATGTGGCTTTAGAAAAGAAACAGAAACATTCTGAATAGAAGAAAATTCTTCAGTGATTCAGCTCACACTCATTTCTGTTACTCTTTAGCACTGTGTTCTTCTACACCAGGTGATTCCTCTTCAGGATTTCAAAATTTGAAAACAAGTCTACATTAATCATGAAAACTTAGACCTGAGAGAAAATATAAATGGGATGGATGCGGTGGGTGGAAAAATGAAAGAGGACTTGAATTTTGTATCAAGGTTGGAACTGGGAATAACCAAATAAGAAGGGGGGGAAAAAATCAAAGATAGTACTCATTGACTTGGTATCAGAGACTGTGTTTTAACTTCCAAAAGGGTAACATATAACTAATTTAGAGGGAAATGAGACTCATCTGAATAATGGCTGACCTGGGAATTGTGACCAGAACTGTGTGGAGTCAGAGACAGATAATGGGAGAAGGAATTCAAGCTAGGGACACCTACTTTCTGAGTGTAATCTCCAGAGATGTCAGTATCATTTGTGAAGAAAGGAAATATATGGGACAAGAACAAATTAAGGGTCAAGAAGAATAAAGGTTAATTTTTGATCTAGTAACTCTAAAAAGCAGCTAAATTAACATCACAAGAAATTGAGAACAGGTAGCTAAATACAGTTATCTGTAAATCAGGACAGATAATAGCACTGGACTAGAGATCAGAATCAATACTTCTAAATGTAATTTGAATTTGTATTCTCTTAGGTTTCACAGAGGTATGAAGATTTATAATTGGAGATAGTAATATATTTCTTAGTAAAAGAAACCTATTTTATAAAGAAACAAATATTGTATGTGTGAAAGAAGTATTATACTAATAACTACCAAGATAAAAATATGTGTATAGACAGACATCTTGTACAATGTTGTTGTTGTTATGTGCCATCGAGTCACTTGCGACTCATAGCGACCCTATGTACTAGAGCTCTAAACGCCGTTCTGTCCTGTGCCAACCTAGCCATCTCAAACACACTCATTCCTACCATTCCACTCACAGACTCGATCCATCTCATTGAAGGCCTTCCTCTCCTTTGCCGCCCCTGCACTCTGCCAAACATGATGTCCCTCTCCAAGGACCAGTCCCTCCTTGCAACATGCCCAAAGTATGTCAGACGAAGCTTCAGAATCCTTGACTCCAAGGAACATTCCGGCTTCACCTTCTCTAGGACAAACCTTTTTGTTTTCCTAGCAGTCCATGGTATATTCAATACTCTTCTCCAGCACCACAACTCAAAGGCATATATTCTCTTTCTATCATCCCTATTCACTGTCCAACTCTCTGATGCATAGCATGTAATTGTGAAGACTATAGCCCGGATCAGGTGTACCTTAGTCTCCAACCTGATGTCGTTGCTCTTCATTAGTCTTGAGAGGTCCCTGACAGCTGACTTTCCCAATGCAATTTGTCTCTTGATTTCCTGGCTGCTGTTACCAAGAGAGTTGATTGTGGAGCCAAGCAAACTCAAACTGTTAACTATCTCAATCTCTTCACCATCCATACTGATGCTGCCATTTGGCCCAGTGGTGAGAATATTTGTTTTCTTGTACAATAGTTTGTTGTAATTTCTTACATATTAATATGAAAATGCATGAATATTATAGTTACTACTCTACAAAAGATGGCAAATGTAGCTGTGAAAGGATGACAATTCTAAAGCCAAATATGGTTCTATTGTTGTTTTTGGTATATGCTGTCAAGTTCCCTGTGACTCATAGCGGGCCTATGCACAACAGCTCTGAAGCCTTCCCTGTCCTGAGCCAGTCTCGCCAACTCCACCAACCCTCATTACCCCAGTTACTGTATCAATCTATCCTATTTGGGATCTTCATCTCCTGCACTGTCCTTCCACCCCCAGATCAGAACTGGGGGCTACTTCGCACTCTAAATGAAGAGAATCTTAAGTCACAATATTATAGATTAAATTTTCACCTTACTGTAGGTATCTTAGTCACACACCCCACACTCCACTGTTATCTTTCTTTATCTGTGTGTATTGTTCTTTTTCTCTAAAATATTTCCAAATTATTTTCACTAAATAATCTGGATTTTAGTAATTTTCTGATCTATAAATGCACTACATACATAAGGGAGTCGGTAGCAGCTATTACTGTTAGTGCCAGGACATCCTCCAAAACGTCCAGATGTTTCAATGCATATAATTGTCATTTAATAAGTGGATAAAATTTCACAAGGGATAAATTTGAAAGTATAAGCCATCATTATCAAATATCGGCAATTTACAATAGCAAACTGGCTTAACCCCTCACTTTGGGTTTTATTTCTATGATGTCATTGTTAGCTGCCCTAGAATAGACTCTAACTCATAGCATTCCTATGTACAAAGAACTAAACACTACAGATCTAAACCTTTGCCACTCTCATAAGTCCTTGCTGTGTTTGAGTCCACTGTTGTACCCAGTGAGTCAATTATTTTCCTTAAGGTGTTATTTACCCCATCATTGTTAGAATGTTGAGGAGTAGAATATGGGACAAAGCTTTCAAATATGTTAACCAGAGAAAGATTTCCTTTTTACCTAACATTTTTTAAGATCTGTATGAGACCTTGACAGGATATATTTCTATTCTCCTACCCAATGTAAGCAGTCTGAAAACTATATTAAAGTTTTAAGTAGTTTGGCTAATAACCTCCTATCTGGAGGTATTTGGGCTATTCAGATTGCGGATGCTCTCCTCTGTCTTGGTTTACTCTGTCAGTTTTTACTTTTCAGGTTAGAAATGGGACAACAAACTGATCATATTTCATGGTATTACCGTTAGTGTCATATTCAGATGGGCACAGCTATTGTACCATTAAAAGATCCACCAAGAGAAAGATTATAGTAGAAAAACAACAACAAACCCTGACACCCAGGAATGTTGGAAAAAATCACTGATAGAAATTTGATATGAAGTTCTAGTGCCATCATCCATAAAGTTTAACCGCTTACCCAAAGGCACTGCCTATATTGTGGTTCAAATTCGTCACCAACTGAGTGTGAAAAAATATGGGCAATTTGTTACTGTGTACACTCAAGTTGGAAGTGACTCATAACTAATCCTCCAGCAGGGTTTCCAAGGCAATTAATTGCACTTAATGAATTAATTGTCCATCCCTCTCCATGGAGCACCTGGTGGATTTGAACCTTGTGCCTTTGAGATTGCAACACAGCTAACCACTAGGTTACAAGATCTCCCTCCTGTGCAATTTACAGCCTCTAAAACCACATTGGAGGTTCTACTATGAGACCTGTATGATTAGTGACAATGAGGTAGCGAGAAGAGCTTTGCTGTGTGACAGTGACACCTCACACAGTAGTAAAAATTGGGACTGATCATGCTTCCCTATATGAATGTTCAGTCTTTTATTGTGTGTGTCATCAAGTATAAATTCTGACACAGTGACCCTAAGCACACTGTACACTTGCTCCACAGGATTTCGTGGGCTGTAATAGAGCAAGGAAACAGTACATGATTCAAAATCAGGAGGGGAGTGCACCAGGGATGCTTCCTGTCTCCATACCTTTCAATCTGAATGTGAAACGATCTGGAGGCTGCACTTTCTGATGAGGAATGTGCCATCAAGATTAGAGGAAGACTTATAAACCACCTGTGTTATAAAGATGAAACAACCTTACTTGAAGAAATTGAGGAGGACATGAAACATTTGGTACAGCAAGTCTAGGACTGTAGTCTTTAATATGGACTGAAGCTCAACAACAAGAAGAGAATCAAAGATTCTCACCACTGGGCCAACTGGCAGTACTAAGATAGATGGAGAAGAGATTGAGGCTGTTAACAATTTCAGCTTGCTCATCTTCACAATCATCACTTTTGGCACCAGCAGTCAAAAAAATCAAAAGATGAATTGCATTGAGAAAGTGTTCTGCCAGGGACCTCTTCAAAGTGCTAAAGAGAATTTATGTCATTCTAGAGACTAAGGTGCACCTGATCCATACCATGGTCTTCACTTTTAGTTGTTATACATCCAAGCTAGATAATTACTAAGAAAGACAGAAAAAGAATAAAGGCCATTGAGTTGTGGTGCTGGAGAAAAGTCTTGCACATACCATGGATCACCAAGAGAACAAAAAGGTCTGTCTGACTTAAAGAGGCCGAAACAAAGTTTCTCCTTGGAGGCAAGAATTTTGAATCTCTGTCTCATATACTTCAGGCATATGGCTAGGAGGGACCAGTCCTTGGAGAAAGATATCGTGCTGGAAGGGTGGAAGGACAGCGCAGGAGAGGAAGACTCCAGATGTGATAGACTGACACAGTAACTGAAATAATGGGAGTAGATGTATCAGTCAGTGAGACTGGCTCAGGATAGCGAAGGGTACACGGCTATTGTACATAGGGTCATTATGAGTTGTTGGTGACTCAACAGTACATAACAAGAACAACTACCACGACAATGCTTTATAAGAGTAGATTGTCAGTTAGTCCCACCTGTAAAGTGGTTAATGCATCCAAACAGCCAATCTTTCAGTACCAGTCAAGCACTTAACCATTAATGGCACTAGCAGGACTCCTTTATAAACTTTTTCTTACTCTTTTGCCTTTCTGTCAAGTTAGACCCATAGTTAACCTTCTAGCATGTTTTCAGGAACTGTAAGTTTGACCATCTTTCTCTGGTGAAGCGATTGGTGGATACAAACCATTAGAAAGGTGACGGGCTAGCAGCTCAACTCCATAGGGACTAGGCTACCAGAGTTCCCTTTGTGACCGGCATTTTATCCAATTAAGCCTTGAATTGGAAGATCTGCCTTAAGACAAACTCCAAATTCTACTATATTCTTTCTTCTGTTAAAACCTACCCAGAGTTCAATAGAAGTGGCTCTCATAGAAGTAAGCAGTAAACTTTTCTAACACCTGACAAAATGATGCTATTAAAACTTTATAGTCCAAAGGATAAAAACTCTATAATTGTTTTTAATAAGTACAATTACAACTTAATTTGTTGTAATCATGTGAATGCGAGTTATTGTTTCTCTCCTTTTTTGCCTCAAGCAGTGTAGAAAATTATGTTCCGTGTCAGTGGTTATTTTTCTTGTTGGTGAACAATTTTAAGTACATAAATATTCTCTTCCTAGAGAAGAAAGACCAGCATTTTCTTTCTTAATTACTTGTTCATTTTGATAGTGACAGCTGATGTTGCTGGCGTAATTCAAGCAATTGTATGGAGATGTCACTACATAATTGTAAGAGGCCATGAAATTTTATGTTGAGACACATATTTTGTTCCTAATTGCTCCAGGAAAAATGTGCGAATGAAAGAAATCTTTTCTTCAGACTGTATCCTGTCATGAACTTGGGCCCCTGACTGCCCTTTTGTTCAGCAGGACAAGAGTTTATGACAGTAGGAAATGCTACAATAGCAGGTTATAAGTAAATCCTATGACTTCATTAAAATTGTTGTCATTTAATATTAAATTAGGTCACAATGTGTAAACACTTCTCTACTGTAGCTGATTAGATTTCAAAAACTGTTCCATCTTAATGCCCTCTTTGTAGTTAGAGCAAGCCTTTTGAAGTATAGCAAAGTCAGAAAGACAAAATAGCTAGAGGCATTCTTAAATCAGCAAATACAAATGAATTTACACTGCTGGCAAGTATAATAAAACCTAAATTAATTAATTGCCATTGTACTTACTTACTAAATGAACCTAGTCAATTCCTTATTCAGAGGTCTTTCTCTACTAGGAAATAGCTGTGTGACCTTGCACGGGCCACACAACCCTGAATATTCATGGTAGCAGAAGCTGGAAGGACTACTTAAGTTTTTGAAAATCGCTTCCATTTAGGACATTCTTCTGTCATTTAAATGCACCATTTAACACAAAGTAAATGGAATTCTGAAGTTATACATCTCGGTGAATGCCATTGCTTTAAACAATGAATTTTATCCTTAAAAAAATGTGGTATTGGAAACTATCAAATAATGAATTACTCAATTGGCCCTATTAGTGATGTTATTAATGTTTAGCAAAAACAACAAACAAAAATCTTTATAATATTAGAATGTCTACCATTAAAATAGCTGTCAATTATAATTAAAATCATTGTGGTGATCTAGATAGTACAGAAATAGACTGGCAACCTAAAATGGGCAGTTCAAATCCACCAGCTGCTCTGAGGGAGAAATATGGGCAATCTCTCCTGTTATTTACAGCTTTGAAAACAAACAGGAGAGTCAGTTTGAGTTGGTTCCAATTCAATGGCAATGACTTATTGAGTAACTGACTTTTAAAGAATGATAGTAATTTTTTTCAGCTTAAGTCATTCATTAAGGAGTGTTTTACTTTAGAAAGAGAGGAGCGAACTGAGGGGCAGTGTGGTGGGAAGGGCTGGGCGGGGAGAAAAGTGCAGCAATGAATGAATGGAAATCCAAAATCTCTGTAAATGCTCATTAAAATTATTTTTTAAAAAATTTAAAAAAATAATTTAAAAAAGTAAATGAATATGGAGAAAATGTATAAAAGCACTTAAATATTTTCAAATTATTATAATATGTATCCTTATGAAATTATACCTTCCAAGTAGTTAAAATTCTGAAGAGCTAAGGTATGTGCTTTTGTTTGTTTTCTCTCCATTTAATATATAAAAGAATGAACATATTTTAAACAAACAACCAACCCAACAAAACTTAAAAGTAGAAAAGATACATCCCAAAGAGAGAGAGGTCATTTCTCCATAAATAAAGAAACAAAAACACTTTAGAAGGCTATATTTTCAAAGTGTTTTAGAAGGCTACCTTTCCCCTCATACATAATAATACATACTAAAGATAATTTACTTTCACTTGATGAATTAGAACTATAAAGATAATTAGGAATATATAAGTAATACATCACAACCCATAATGCCTTATGATGATGGAAGTAGAAATGATCCTTCCTACATTGAATGTCCCCTCATAGTTCTGCTTTGAACATTTTTGTCTGGTTTTTTTAATAGCTTTTATGCTTTTCTCTTGCTTTCTAACAATTTTTCTTTTTTGCCACAGAGGTCATTCTTGATTAAAACAAATCTCTCCCTTCTTAAATGATTTTCTGTGATTTCTGGTTCCCTTGGCAAAGAAATAATCATATTAGAAATGACATGAAATAAGGAGCAATGAGGTCTATAGAAAGAATGACACAATCAATCACTTACTGTTAAGACTTGGATTTGTTTTGGCTATGTAAACTTTGTTGTTTTTTTTTTTTAGCCAGAGTATTTGCTTTCTCCACTGTACTTGGGATATATTAACACCTATCTCAGAATGTTATAGTGATAATTTGATGAGATAACATAGTTGAAATCCCTTGTTAGCTATAAAGCTGACTACAAATGTTTGAGGGCTCTTGGCATCTTTATTAGAACACGATTGCCATCTAATGGCAACCAAACAAACAGCAGGCACTCTGATCCATTTAAAGTAGAAAACAAATAGAGCACTAAAACTAGCTGATGAAAAGCAAAGTGACAGCTAGTGTCAAGACTACGTTCTTTCTCAACTATTCCTGAGGAAATATTTGTACCTTTATTACAAGTATTAACTCCAATAACTAAACATAACCAAGTGTTTGATACTGTGAAAATAGAGGAATGTGTCAGAATCACAATGGTCCACATTTAACACTGGCCTTGCCACTAACTAAATGGCCTTGCTCTGTGATCCTGGTCAAAAGATGTGGCTCCTGTGTCCCTTTCAGGAGGACAGTTATACTTTCTGAAAGAGTTGTTGTGAGGATTAAATAAAATAATTCATTATTTTTAGGTGCCGTAGAGTTGAGGAAGAGACTCACAGTGACTCTATAAACAATAGATCTGAATCTGGGCATCCTCACACTTTCTCATACTCTCAATCTCACTACTGTAGTCTCTGTGTCAATCCATCTAGTTTAGGGTCTTCTTCTCTTCTGCTGACCCTCCACCTTTCTGAAAGGGCATGATGCCCATTTCTAAGGAATAGCTTCTCCTAACAACATGCCCAAAGTATGAGACAAAGCTTTGCCTCCAAGGAGCAGTCTGGCTGTACTTTTTTCTTAACTTAGCTGTTTTTTTCTTTTGGAAGTCCATAGGATATTCAGTCCTATTCTCCAACACCAAAATCCATAAACATTAAAAAAAACACACATGGTACTTACTGATAAAATTATATCCTCAAACTTTAATCTGAAAATTATCATCTACATTAGTGATTGGTATGAAGCAAGGGCTTTAATAAAGAATTCTAGGTCAATTTCTGTCTTGTTGGAATACAATGAAGACAAATACAAGCGATGCCAATAACTGACAAAGTGAAGGTAAAAGAGAGCTTGTTTGAACAGAAAAAGGTAACCCAAACCAAACCAACTGCAGTACACTTGAGTGCCTCAAATTTTACTTGAATCAATTTTATTGTTGTTAGGTGTCACTGAATTGACTACAACTCATATTTAACCTGTGAACAACAGATCTTAACTTTATACTATCCCATGCCATCCTTGTAATTTCTGAAATGCTGGAGCCCATTGCTATGATCACAGTACCAATCTATTTAACAAGGGGACTTTGTCTCTTTCTCTGACCTTCCACTTTTCCCTGGATATTGTCTTTTTCCGAAGACTAGCAAATCCTGGCAACCTATCCAAAGTAGCTGAGACAAAGTTTCATCATCCTTGCCTGTAAGGTGCACCCCAGTTCCGCTTCCTCCAAGACACCCTTCTTTATTTTTTTGTAGTCCATGGGACAGTTAATACTTTTCGCTAGCATCATAACTCACAGTATAAGTTTTTCTGTCATCACTTTTTATTAGTGAACAGTAAACAAGATCATCATTATTAAATAGAAATCCTAAGCAGAGAAAGTTTTTCAAATCCAGTTGCTATCTCTGCACCCTCTAACACTACCATTTTAAGTTTCTTTTTCTTAAATATAAAAAAAGAATGTAATTTACCTCATGTATTGACAGATAAACTTAATTTATTTTTGCATTGTTTAATGCTATGATTTTATAAATTTGGCAATAAATATTAACAAAGTTAAATGCATGTACATGAATGCTATAGTTGAAATCTGAAAAATAATACACATGAAAACATGTTTGAGACTTTCAACTAACAAAAATTGAAAATATCACCAAACTCAGTACAATCAAATTCTTATCAATCCTGAGATACATCATGTTTTATTAAGCAGATCACCGGAAAAGTGTTCTAGCTATCATCATGAAAAATATGTTACATGACAGGCATGAGACTCGCCATACCTCACAATAAATTTATGATGTGCATATTACTACCTTCATTTAGACAATAAAAAAGGGAAACTGAGAGGAATTAAATAACTGAGTCATGTTTATAATGCTGTTGGTGGCTGAACTATTATCCATATTTTTTATATTTTAGAGCCCATATTGTTAAACATTCCACAAATTGACATGAGTTTCTTACAATCAGTTTGAAAATATAATACACATATTTTTCCTGACCCTGACATATCAAAGCTTGTAGAACCTTATAGTTTATTTTATAATTTTCCCAGCGTGAATGTAGTTGTAATTCTTTGTACATTACCATTCATATTAGCAAAACCACTAGGGTTTCATCAAAGCTCTGCTGTGCTATTATCCATTAAAAATTAAAAACAAAAATTACCTTCTTAATTAATAGGCACAGGAGGAGTTCCTAACTCACTGCAGAATTTTTACATTGCTTGTTAATCAAACTAAAAAAAATTGAGCAACTACCTAACTAATTCCTAATTGATATCATTGGGCCATTACTCCCCCATTTGCATCTGCCCATATACCCGGAGATACAGCCCTAGGTGTTTTTAGATTTAACAACAAAAATAAATAGCAAAAATAAAGTCACATAACTTTCCACACTTAATAATGTAAATGACCAGTCTATTTTGGCAAACACTATGAAATAAGTAAAAGATGTTTTCAATCAAACAACTCTGTATGGCAAACAACAATAGCATTTGTTAAGATCAAATTTAAAACAAAGACCTTGGACTTCTTTTTGAGTATTATCAATCCGGACTAGTAAGTTTTAGATTATTTTTTAAAGAAATGTAATATTTCACTTTGTTGTTAGATGCTCTCCAGGTGACTACAAGGCAGAATGATCTCATATGACAGAGTAGAACCGTCTCACAGAGTGTTCTAGTCTGCAATTTTTTTGCAGAGAAGCTTGTTGGGAGTTTTCTCCCAGGAAGGGAACTCTGGTGAGGCGATTCTTAGAGAAGGGCACGGCTAACCCAAAGGCTATGCTTCTCTGGCAGCTCTTTTCCATCAGTGGGTCAATGAGAGAAACGAGCAATCTCCTCAAGTTTCACAACCTCTGAAATCCTGTAGTGGATCGTCTATGAGTTGGTTCTGACTTTATACCAATAAGTATGTTTTTTCTCTCATGAAATGAACCACTGCTGGCCTCAAGCTGCCAATCTTTCAATTAGTAGCAAAATACTTAACTAACATATTACTAAGGATCAATACTTCAAGTATACATTTCCTATTTAAATGTACTGTCTTATTTTTGACATAGGATTAAGAGTAGAAAAAATGTTTATGTGCTTTAAAACATATTGGTTTTAATACAAAGATATGTATTCATTTTTAATTTTTTAAAATGTATTGTGATAGGAAAGTCTGCTGTTAGGGACCTCTCTAAAGTACTCAAGAGCAACGGTGTCTCTTTGGAGACGAAGGTGCGCCTGATACAGGCCATGGTCTTTGCAATCACTTGTTATGCATCAGAGAGCTGGACAATGACTAGGGAGGACAGAAGGAGAGTGGATGCTTTTGAGCTGTGGTGCTGGAGAAGGGTACTGAATGTACCATGGACTGCCAAGAAAACAAATAGATTCATCCTAGAGAGGGTTAAACCGGGCTACTCCTTGGAGGCAAGGATTCTGGGCTTCGTCTGACATACTTTGGACATGTTGCAAGGAGAGACAGGTCTTTTGAGAGGGACATCATGCTGGGTAGAGGGGAGGGACAGCACAGGAGGAGAAGACCCTCTATGAGGTGGATTGATTCAGTGACTGGCGTAATCGGGATGGGTGTGTCAGAGACAGTGCAATTGGCACAGGATAGAGCAGGGTTTAGGGCTGTTGTACATAGGGTCACTATGAGTCGCAAACGACTTGATGGCACATAACAACAACAACAAACAACATCCATTTTTAAAGCAAAGGACTTCAATTAGCTTTGAATATTAAGTGCTAGCAAATCATTATTTAAGTAGAGATAATTTGGATCATACAAATTTAAATGAGAAAACATATCGTAAAAGAAACCACAATAATGATAATGATGAAGAATTGAGAAATTAAGAACTATAAATGAAAGAAAATAATCAATGATAGTCCTAGTCTTTTTTGACATGGAAGTAAAAGGGAAATTTCAAATGAGGTAACACATTCGTAAGGAGCCCTCTTAGCACAATGGTTAAGGATGCAGTTGCTAACCTAAATGTCAGTGGTCCAAACCCATCAAGCACTCTGTGGGAGAAAATATATAGAAGCTCCTTAAAAGAATTAGGCTCACAATGAATGAATGGAATCCCAAAATCTCTGTAGATGTTCATTGAAATGAAAAATAAACAACCTAAATTAAAAAAAAAAAAAAGAATTAGGCTCTCAAACCAAACCTACTTTCAGAGTTTATTCAGATGCATGGCAAACACTCTACTGCTTTTGAGGTTATAAATCTCTACAAGGAGAAGTCCTTAGAGGGTCTCTATTAGTTGGAATCCATTTGAAGGCCATAGTAATACGCTTGAAATGATTTTATAACTTCCATGGGAGCTGTACTGCTAACTCACAGTTACACTGCTCTTCTCTGGTAGTTCAAATACACCAGAGGACCCATGGAAGAAAGATAGAAAGTCCTCTCTCATGTTATTTATAGAGGCCAAAGTTCACCGGAAGATTAGCTGTACGTCACTTCCAACTCTACAGCAAGGAGTCTTGTGAAAGTTTATTAGGTAGAATTATTTTAAAAAAAAGTTACTACTGACATTTTACAAATGAGGAAAGTTTGTAGTAAAAGAATAATCTTCTAACTCTGTCCATAAATTAGTAGGCAGCAAAGTTGAAATTTTAATGTAGATGTGTTTTTCCCCAATGTACCTGATCCTTTTTGAAATTAACTTGTAGTTTCTTTACTTTGAATGGATTTTTGGGTGAAATTTTCTGTCAGAGTGCTAACAGAAGATAGGTTAGGAACACAGCTGGCTCAATACAGACATTCTGTTCTCTTCCTCTCAACATAGGTCTTCAGTCACTCATTACTATGTTTACATATGCCTCATACCTACTATTAACACAGAAGCCAAGTAGAAATTAAAGGCTCAAAAAAAGAACTCCATTTTTTCCAACCTCCTTTTAATAACACAGGGAGTTCTGGTGGCATAGTGGGTAGGGAGTTTCTCTGCCAACCCAAAGTTGTTGTTGTTGGGTGCCTTTGAGTCGAGTACAACTCATAGTGACCCTATGAACAACAACTCTTAACCCTATTTTATGCTATCCTACTCATCTTAAACGCACTTGAGCCTATTCCTACAGTGACAGTGTCAATCCATCTCACGACTCAGAGTTAGCTTGAATCCACCAGCTGCTGTGCAGAAAAAAAATGGGCACCTTCCCTTGTGCAATGTACACCTCTGAAAACCCACTCTAGGGTCAGTTTTGAGTCAGTTCTGAATCAACAGCAATGAGAGAAAGTTACACTCAAAGGCACCAAAAAATATTGAATATTATATTTTAATTAATAAAAAGAATTAAAAGTGAAATGTGTTTTAACCTCCTTTTAATTACTTGTTAGTTATTTAATTTTATTAATATGTTTTATGAGACATCACTGTTAAATTGGCCTGACACATTTCCCATCATGAAATTAGAAGTATTCTTCCAGTATCAAAAGAACAGATACTGTTGTAATTTGCTGTGGAAAAATATTGGACATTAAGTGGTATAAAACCAAAATAAAAAAATTTTATGGCAATATGTAGCATTTAATAATTTGTAGCAAAGTAATCTTATTCAGTTTTCCAAATATTATATTTGAGAAGCAGTACTCCTTGGAGGATTTATTAGAAATGATGACACTGGAACCAAGTCTTCAACATGGATTGAAGCTCAACATCAAGAAAACAAAGATTCCCACCAATAAGCCAACTGATAGCACCATAATAGATGGAGAAGAGATTGAGATTTTTAACAATTTCAGTTTGCTACAGTACCACAATCAACACTCTTGGCACCAGCGATCAGGAAATGAAAAGATGAACTGCATTAAGAAAATCTATCAGGGATCTCTCCAGAGTGCTGAAGAGCAATGATCTCAGTCTATAGACTAAGGTGTGCCTAATCCAGGCCACGGCCTTTGCAATTGCTTGCTGTGTATCAAAGAGCTGGATGATAAATAAGGATGACCGAAGAAGAATCAATGCCTTTGATTTGTGGTGCTGGAGAAGAGAACATTCCATGGCCTGCCAGGAGAATAAACAGGTTTGTAATAGAAAGGGTTATATCATGTTGCTCTTTAGAGGCAAGGATTATGAAGTGCCATCCAACATATTTTGGAAACGTTAGTAGGTGGGGTCAGTCCTTCGAGAAGGACATCATGCTTAGAAGGTTGAATGGACAGAGAAGGAGAGGAAGACCTGGGTGAGAGGGATTGACATGTTGTTGTTCTTATGTGCCGCCGAGTCGTTTCCGACTCATAGCGACCCTATGCACAACAGCCCTAAACCCTGCTCTATCCTGCGCCAACCGCACCGCCTCTGACACACCCATCCCAATTACCCCAGTCACCGAATCAATCCATCTCATAGAGGGTCTTCCCCTCCTGCACTGTCCCTCCACCCTCCCAAGCATGATGTCCCTCTCCAAGGACCCGTCCCTCCTGGCAACATGTCCAAAGTATGTCAGACGAAGCCCCAGAATCCTTGCCTCCAAGGAGTAGCTTGGTTTAATCCTCTCCAAGATGAATCTGTTTGTTTTCCTGGCAGTCCATGGTACATTCAGTACCCTTCTCCAGCACCACAGCTCAAAAGCATCCACTCTCCTTCTGTCCTCCCTAGTCATTGTCCAACTCTCTGATGCATAACAAGCGATTGCAAAGACCATGGCCTGTATCAGGTGCACCTTAGTCTCCAGAGAGACACTGTTGCTCCTGAGAACCTTTGAGAGGTCCCTAACAGCAGACTTTCCCATCGCAATACGCTTTTTGATTTCCTGACTGATGGTACCAAGAGTGTTGACTGTGGAGCCGAGTAAACTGAAGCTGTGAACACTCTCAATCTCTTCGTCATCCATCCTGACGCTGCTAATTGGTCCAGTGGCGAGAATCTTTGTCTTCTTGACATTGAGCCTTAGTCCATACTGAAGGCTGCAGTCCTTGACCCTTCGCAGCAAGTGCATGAGGTCTTCCTCAGTTTCAGCAAGCAGGGTTGTGTCATCTGCATAACGGAGATTGTTAATAGATCTTCCACCAATCCTGATGCCACAATTCTCCTCATAGAGCCCAGCCTCTCAAATAATCTGCTCTGCATACATGTTGAAAAGGTATGGAGACAGGATGCATCCCTGGCGTACACCCTTCCCAATTTTGAACCATGCAGTGTTACCCTGCTCTGTTCTGACTACTGCCTCTTGGTCCAAGTATAGGTTTTGTATTAGCACAATAGTAATTGGAATAATATGGGTACATGAATCGGAAATAGTGAAATTGGCTACAGATAGGGAAGGGTTCAGAGCTACTGCGAAAAGGGTTGCTATGGTTTGCAGTTGACTCAACAGTACATAACAACAACAACTACAACAACAACAATCATTAAAGACTCTATTAATGACTCTATTATGACTACCCAATGTTTGAGGGAAAAAGATATTTTTAAACTTTATACATTTGAGTTATCACATGGACAAAGTTATTACATTCAGCAAGAATGTCATAAAGTTCTTTATGAAAGAAAGTGACACTGTTGATGTGTTACCATTTAGATCTGATTCTATTAAATCATTACAAGATGTTGCCAGTTTTGATTAAAATATTTGAGACAAGTTGCTTAAAAACATTGTTCTTGAAATCAAATATGTGTATTTTAAAAAGATGAAAGGTGATATAACTTTCATTTATTAGTAATCCTTCTATTGAAGAAACACACAGATTGACAGGATAGTTTCAATAGTACTTTAGGTTGTGAGTTTTTTCCTCCCAGTACATATAGCTTTTTTTTTTTGCTAAAAACTTTGCTTTCATATTAGAATTAACAAATATTACTTTCGATTATACTAATATATCAGGATCTGTGGCTGCGTAGTTTGTAAAAAATTGTACCCAAAGGCCAAGTCTAGCAAATCCACCAGTAGAAAAAAGAAGGGCGATCTCTCCCCTTAGCAATTTGCAGCCTCAAGACACTGGATGGCAGGTCATTTTGAGTTGGAACAGACTCTCTGTCAGTGAGCTTGAGTTCCCTTTGTTCTGTTTTCTTTTACTATCAGAGCAAATTATTCAGCATAGGGAATTCACTGCAAATTTATATATGAGATATATATATATATACTTTAAAAAATTATAATATCTCTTGCTACCTTACAAAATGCCTACAAAATGTGAGCTGAAAATGGGACATGGTGGCACAAGGTCATGGATGTCTCTCTGAAGGGCCAGAGGGAGTAAGAATAACACAGTCCCTCATCTCCCCAGGTCAGAAAGCAGATGAAAAGCCTACAGCCTTGCCCCTTGGAGCCTCTAGAGCCACTCCAGCAGCAAGAGGTTCGTTTATTCATTGTTAGCTCACAGACTCAGAATAGTGATACTGAGAACGAGGTTTATTAGGGAAGTAAGTTAGAGAATGGGTAGGCAAAGAATATCACCCTATGTAAATCCAGTGTTTAGCCCAGCAGTGCCAAGACACAATTCCTCAATTAGTCCAGGCTCTGGTTTCCATTCAGCAACACAAATTCAAAACCTGTTTTCCTCAGTCATTCAGCAAGCTTTGCAGTCAGCTTTCCCTTAATTATCTGGCAAGCACAGCAAAACCTTTAACTGTGACCTTTATCTCAGGGCTCCAGATTACACCTTGCTGTAATTTCTCCACATCATCACTAGGGTCTCTACCAGGGTCACATTCTCACCAGGGTCCTGCTCCAGTATCCCTCAAGTATAGTTGCTCAGAGTAGGAAGCACTGTCTCTTATCATAGTCCCACAGTGATTGACGATTTGCAAGACCATGTGTCTGCAGTTAAGGAAGTTGGAGATCAGAAGGGGTTTTACATAATGGCAGAAAAGAAAACATATTTTCTTTTTCCTGTCTCTCCATTTAATATACAAGATTTTTAGCTTAGGAATGTGTGAGTGTGTGTGTGTGTATATATATATATATAATCACAAGGGGCTGTAAATCACAAGGGAGGAGATAGCCTGTCTTTTTGTTATGGAGTCTCTGGTGGATTTGTACTAGTACCACAACTCCCTTAAAACTACCTCATTAGAGCTTTCAAAATATAAATAAGAGTTGTTGGTGTTGTTATGTGCTATTAAGTCATTTGCACCTCATAGTGACCAAACCACAATAGCACTCAATTTCACTGTCTCAGACACACCTACCCATTTTCCCAGTTACCGTGTCAACCCATCTCATCCAGATTGAGGATATCCAATGTGCAATTTAGTATAGTAAAGCAGCCAGCTGCATATCTCCACTTTCTCCATATAGTAATTTTATTTTTTTCTTTGAAGTTATAACATTATTAATTGTATAATAAAGTGAACATGAAACTTTTTAAGTGCCATAAACCATAACTCTCAGTATTTTCAGGAAACAATTGCTTACTTGAATGCAAAAAATAATTCCAAAACATAAATAGTGTATGGCCTTTTGAAAAGATTACCTTGGCCATTATAATAAGTCTTATTATAAGTAGCTATAATCTTTTTTCTAAATAAGTTTCTTTCATCAAAGATTGATATATATTTCTATTTAAGTCTGTTAAGGCCCTCAGTGATTTTTAGTAATATAAATATTAGAATTAATTGGTGTCATTTGTTTTCATAGTTTTGAAAATCAATTTCTTTTATTAAAACTATAATATTAGAATATTTAATATTAATGAATTTTTTATCAATGTCAATTATCAATAATGAACTTTTTAGGTTCTAAGAAGGCTGTTAATTATGCTTCCTAACAAAAATAAATAAACAAATAAACAAACAAACAGTTCAAAAGAAAATCTTTCTTTCTGAGCTGATCTGCATAAATAGCTATTTGCTGCTCTTATGGAGTCCAATAAAGTGACATTTAAAGTAAAATAAGTTTGCAAAGGATATTTTATTAAATGCCATTAAGTAAACGTGCATCTCTCTAAGTAATATTCCATGTTTTTAAGATGGCATTTAAGATAGCATTGTCATAAACCATCGATGGGGGGGTAGGTGACACATAAAGTCACCTGGTTTTGGCTTCAACAAAGTTATTTACACCTTGAAATCACTCTAGAATCCCATACATTTAGCATTCATCATTTTAAATGCATTACAATAGTCGTGCTAGTGCTACTAGCCCTGATGGCTTTGTGGTAAAAAGGTACACCACCAACCCAAAGGTACACGTTTCAAAACCACTAGCTGCTCTATGGGAGAAAGAACGACAATCCCCTCCTGTGCAATTTACTGCTTCTGAGAACCCACTGGAGGGTCAGATATCAAATGGGTCCAACTCTACAGCATATAAAAACAATAAGCAACATAGGAAAGTAAATAAAGGAAGCTGTTGTAGATTTTTAAGGTATTCTTTGCTCCTCATCAAAGTTACTCATCAAATAAAACTGGCATTACTACATTAACTGCTGTACTATCTAATGTTCCAATTATGTTTTATTATGGACCTTCCTCTCCAAAGCAAGCACAATTATATGACTATCGTAAGGAGTTCACAAACATCCCACTCAAGACACCTATCTCTTGCTATGATAATTAAACAATTTATTAATTTGTTGTTGTTACATGCTGTCGAGTTGCCTGCAACTCATAACGATCCTATGTACAACTGCAATAAACCCTGCTCTATCCTGTGCCAGTCTTACAATCTCTTACACATTTACCTAAATTACCATAGTCACTAAATCAATCCATCTCATCAAGGGTATTGTGCTCATTCACTGTCTCTCCACCGTCCCAAGCATGATGACACTCTCCAAGGACTGATCCCTCCACGCAACATCTCCAAAGTATGTCAGACAAAGCTTCAGAATCCTTGCCTCCAAGGAGCAGCTTGGTTTAACCCTCTCAAGAATTAACTTGTTCATTCTCTTAGCAATCCATGGTATATTCAATGCTTCTCTCCAACACCACAGCTCAAAGGTATTAATTGTCCTATCATCTCTAGTAATTGTCCAGCTTCCTGACACATAGAAAGTGATTTCATGGCCTGTATCAGGAACACCTTACTCTCCAGACTGACATCATTGCTCTTCAGCACTTTGGAGAGGTCTCTGATAGCACACTTTCCCAATGCAATACATTTCTTAATTTCCTGATTGAGTTTCAATAGTGTTGATTGTGGAGCCAAACAAACTACAACTGTGAATAATCTCAATCTTTTTACCATCCATCATGATGCTGCCAATTGTCCCAGGGGTTAGAATCTTTGTTTTCTTGAGATTGAGCTTCAATTCATATTGAAGGCTGCAGTCCCTGACCTTCAGCAGCAAGTGCTTCAGGTCCTCCTCAGTCTCAGCAAGCAGGTTTGTGTCATCTGCATAATGGAGTTTGTTGATGAGTCTTCCTCTAATCCTGATGCCACATTTCTCCTCATAGAGCACAGCCTACTGGATAATCTGTTCTGCATATAGATTAAGAAGGTATGAAGGTAGGACACATGCCTGGAGCACACCCTTCCCAAGTTTGAAACATAAAGTGTTCCCTTTCTCAGTTCTGATGACTGTCTCCTAGTCCAAGTATAAATTTCACATAAGCACAATCAAGTATTCTGGGATTTCCATTTTTCCCAGAGTAATCCATAGTTTGTTGTGGTCCACATAGCCAAACGCCTTTGCATAATCAATGAAACATAGATAGACATACCTCTGGTACGCCTGCATTCAGCCAAGATCCACTTAACATTCACTGCAATATCCCTAGTACCACGGCCCCTTCTAAACCCAGCTTGCACTTCTGACAGTTCTCTGTTTATATGCTGTTCCAGTAATTTTTAGATAATCTTTAGCAGAATATTGCTTACATGAGATATTGATATTGTTCGATAATTTTCACACTCTGTTGGATCACCTTTCTTTGGAATGGTGACAAATATAGATTTCTTCCTGTCAATTAGCCAGGTGGTTGTTCTCCAGATTTCTTGGCACAACTTGGTGAGTACATCTAGAACAGCATCTGTTTGTTGATATTTATCAATTGGTATACTGTAATTCCTGGGGCCTTGTTTTTTGCCAATTCTTTCAGAGTAGCTTGAACTTCCTCCTTCATCACCACAGGCTCTTGCTCATATGTTGTTTCATGAAATTCTTCTGGGTCCTCCAATTGCTTTTGGTACGATGACTGTGTATATTCTTCCCATCTTTTTTTAATCTTCGGGATCATTTATTATTCTGCCCAAAGCACCCTTAAGTATTGCTTTAATTTGTTCCTCAATTACTTGAGGAGTTTGACCCCTTTGATTTTCTGACTCCAGATCTTTGAAAATTTTATTATACTGCTTTACTTTGTCTTCCTGCATTGCCCTTTGAAATCTTCTGTTCAGTTCCTTAATATCTTGATTTCTTCCTTCTGCTCTGGCTTCTTGGTGCTCTAGTGCAATATTCAGAGTCTCTTCTGACATCCATTTCAGTCTTTTCTTCCTCTTCTGTCTTTGTAATGACCGTTTACACTCTTCCTAGATGATATTCTTGATATCCTCCCATAACTTACCGGGTCTTCGCTCATTAGTGTTCAAGGCCTCAAATCTGTTCCTGAGATGGCTTTGAAATACAGGTGGGATAGACAAGTTCATATTTTGATTCCTGTGGATTTGATTTAATTTTCCTTAGCTTCAGCTTGAACTTGCATATGACTAGTTGGTGGTCTGTTCTAATTAATTTAGTTATGCTATTTTTTTCCTCCATACTGGTCATAAATTGTAAAGCAAAACCCAGATATGCCATTTCAACTGTATACATTTCTAACAAATCATCCTGAAAACAAAAGAAAAACAATTTCAAAAAAGTTAATAATAATTCTTTATTAATAGTATGATATTCAAAGTTCTCTTGTTAACACAAAATGTATTTTTGGTATTTTATAATTTTAAAATATATTAGCAAGAATTTCATATTGCAGTGCATTTCTAAATCCTTGAGTTTAGTTTTATCTACAACACTACCCACCGGTACCATGACATTTCAAAAGAAACAAACTAAATTTGTTTGCTTCTTTTTCTTTGGATTTTTTTTTTGTTTTGTATTTTTGTGTTTGTTCTTTTTTTTTTTTAAGAAATCAAGCATTCTTCCCATAAAATGTCTTATGTGTTTTAAATTTTAGCATAATTTAAAATCTTCCTGCCCACCTCCTCTTTCTCATTAAAAGTTTAACTTCATTAATTTAGGTTTAGGTACTTCTGTAGATGGAAAGGAAAATTATTTTGTAGGAAGTACTGCGTACTTCTTTATTCATGAGACACAAAATGTCTCACTACTATACTTTTAGTGATGTTCGTGTTGAGTAGTGGAATTAAGTCTTGACAGTCTAATCACTACAGAGTTGTCCATCGGCATTATATCTTAAAGACCTTGGCCTTGCAGATATAGATATCTCTCACATTATTCTTTTTATGATTTCTTAGAGCTCTTGTAGCCTAGTGGTAAGAAACTGTGATGCATTCCCAAAGGCACTAGTTTGGATGGGCAATCTCCTCTCATGTGATATATTCCCTCTAAAAATCTGCTGAAGAGTCAGCTATGGGTCAGTTCTGACTCCATAACACACAACGGTAACAATATTTCATTATGTAAATGCAATCTGTATGCTCAGCAAATTCTTTAATAAGCTAGACTCTGTGAAGAAAAATGTAGTATCAGAATCAGATAAAGATTTCTTAATAACCTACATTATGTGGATGATATAATCTTGCTTGCTGAAAGCAAGGAGGCCTGGAAATGCTTGCTGCAGAAGATCAGAGAATACAACCTTTAATATGGACTGTATCTCAACATCAAGAAAACAAAGATCCTCACCAATAAACCAACAATATCATGATAGATAGAGAAGAGACTGAAACTGTCAACAATTTCATTTTACATAGATCCACAATCAACACCCTTGTGACCAGCAGTCAGGAGAAGATCAGAAGACATATTGGACTGGGAAAGTGTGCACTTTGAAACCTCTCCAAATTATTGAAGAGCAATGATGTTAGTATAAGGACTAAAGTATGTCTCATTTAAGTCATGGTCTTTTCAGTCATTTGCTATGTATTTGAAAGCTGGACAATGAATAAGGATGATAGAAGAAGAATTAATGCCTCTGAGCTGTGTTGTTGGAGAAGAGAAGGTAAAGCCAGATTGGCCATTGGAGGTAAAGATAATAAAGTTTTATCTCATATACTTTGGGTATATTGTTAAGAGAACCTCATCCTTGGAAAGGGACATCATTCTTGGAAAAGTGGAGGGTTGGCAAAAGAGAGGAAAAACATCAATAAGATGGACTGACATAATGACTACTGTTATGGGCCCTCGTATGTCAGAGATTGTATGACATAAGATAGGTCAGGGTGCCAATCTGTTGTTCATGCTATGGTCATATTCAAATCAATGGCACTTAGAACAACAAATACTCCACTATATTCATCCAACAAGTGTCTGTAGATAAGTATTAGAGTAATTTTCAATCTTCTGCTATTGCAAACATGTTTCAAGGAATAGCAATGCCCATGTGTTACTTTGTATTTTGCCAATATTTTACCATATTTCTAAAAGGTTGATGGTTAGGTTTAAAGGTAAATAAAGATATTTTTGCCTATTGTGGTGATGTAGTCATTTCCAACTGACAGTAACCTAATATATAATAATGAAGAGATTTTACAGAAAAATGGTAATTCTAAACTGACATTAAATTCCAAAAATTAAAAAAAGATATAAAACAAGCTACTTTTTCATATCAGCCTAAAAACAGAGCTAATAAGAACTCTAAGTGTAATTATTTTCTTCTTTCAAAATATACTAACATTATAATTTCTATAGTAAAAAAGTATTCTATGAGCAGGAATTCACAATAATAAGGCATAGTTCAAAATAACATTAGAGATTATATGTCTGATTCACATAAATTAAATGAAGACTTTTAAATACCAACCAATTTCGCCTAATTGATATAGCAGGTCACAAACTTTAAAGCCCCAGTTAAATATTAGTTGTACTTTAAATTTAAAACAATATTTTAAAGAAATTTTTAACAATAAAAACTTAACTATGAAAGCTAAATATACCCTCAAATATCTACGTCTGAATGAAAAATTATTTCTTTTTAAAAATTCATTTTAATGAACGTTTACAGAGATTTTAGATTTCCATTAATTCATTATTGCTGTTCTCTCCCTGCACATGCCCCCCCCCTCCTCAGTTCGCTCCTCTCTTTGAAAAGTAAAAGGAAAATTCTTTCATTGGTATACAATTATCCCTCCCCCCAAGTACACTCCACTATGCAACCTTCATTCTGGACTCTTGTCAGAACCATAATATCCAATCATATATCGCTTTTAAACTGTTCTCTCCCTCATCTGTTTCAATGCTGTAACCTACTTCAAATAAAGTAGTACTGATATTTTGATATATATTATATGCTCTATTCTAAATTTAAGCTGTTACAATTATCATAAATTCCTTTTTCTGGTTTATTCAATAACAACTATTTCCTAATATGTGCACATGTGTTTGTGTGTTTGTGCGTATGTGTGTTCACAACTGCCATGGCTGATTATTGATTTTGAGGCCATCCTTGTTGCAAAAACACAAACTTGTGTAGTTATTATTGAAGCAGCAAAAGGTTTTCGAAACAGTAAATCAAGATTCAAAAACATGTTGTTCAGGATATAAGACACATGAATAATGGAAATGCTATAATTATTTTCTTTTTAAAAAAAATCTTAGTTTTTAATCTATAGTATTAAAATAAATCTTTCTTAGTAAAGACATTGCTTTGTAGTTTTCTTCACATTCCAATGATCTTTTAACTGATTTATCAATGAGTTGTAGTAGAATAGATAACATCTAAGGACAATACTCACAAAATACTTTTTAGGATTACTGAGGGCTAGAATAATACCAAAGTTACCTATGATCACCCACAATATTTATTATATGCCCTGTACATAGGAATAAACAAACTGGGACCTGGAAAGCCTGAACAGAGCTAAACAGTAAGTAGGATTCTTATGAGTGAAAGCTAAATAGTAAGTTCCAAGATGTTACTCAACACTTACCTGAAGGGTGAAGATTCTGTTCCTCCAAAAATTCTAGATCAAGCATGAGATCATCTTCATCTAGTTCACAAGATCCCAAATTATTCAAAACATCCTGAAACAAACACAAAATCAATATTGAGAGATCAAAAACTTAAGAATGTATTTCACACTTGAGTGAACTCAAGTGTACAATAAAAATCATAAAATATCAAAAATATTTGACATAATTTCAAAAATTATTGTAAAAATTCTTACCTTTTTCACTTAATTGCACATTGTCTTTACAGGAAATACACATACATAAATGGAAGTGCACATGAGCAGGTTTCAATGATATTTTCTAAGTGCTTAATTAAAACTCCTTCAATAATGGTTTCAAAAAAGATAAACTTACTTTAATACATGCACCAAAAAAGGTATAAACTTTTTTCAAAGGTACAAAAGTCAATAAATTGAAATTTATAGATTATATGTATCAACTTATATTTTTAATTTGGGTAACACCTTTCTAATCCATTTAATGACTATTCTTTTCTAAATTGTGTGTTTAGAGACAATTGAGAAAACAATAATTTAGGACACACTTAGAAGTGGGGGTCCAGTTTCCCTTTACCAATCACTATTTTTCCATTAGGAAGAGAGAGCTGGGAAAAATAAAGACATATCATTCAGGTTAAAAAATAAGCAAGTTTTCATAACACTGTATCAGATCTCATAATACTATACCCTTCTTGTAAGGGAGCTCTTATGGCCTATCAGGTAAGAAGTTGCACTGCCATCCTAAAGGAAGGAAGTTTAAATCTGCCTGCTGCTCCACAGGAGAAAGATGGGCAATCTCCTGTCATGCCTTTTACAGACTCTGAAAACCTGCTGGAGGGTCAGCCATGAGTCACTTCTAAATTGACTTGATGGCCTTAAATTGAGTGAGTGGTATCAGGGTCTTAAATTGAGTGAGTGCTATCAGGGCTCAGATTATAATTTTTCCCCTTTTTTTCCCTTCACTCCAGAAGAGAAAATAAAATCACCCTAGAGATTATAGGAGAGGATCTAAAAAGAAATGATGGACAGTGGTAGGAATATAGAGAATGTTTTTAAATCTTAACTTGTCTATTTATATGTAAAGATGAGTGACAACAAGTATTAATAAATAAGAACTTGAGTTTAGACACTCAAACTCAAAATTAAATACCAAGAGTACAAAATAGGACATAAAAGAGAACACATTAAGTACTCCACAATACCACAAATATCTCAAATCAGTGCTGAGGGTTCTTTTATTGAGTCCAGTGGTGTCATAATCTATATGCAAATAAGAAAATATTCATTAAGAAAAAGCTATTGAAATTGTCAAATGTACATGGCATTTCTTTGGCTCAAAAGTAAGGACATGGTGACTTTTAAACAATTCTGGTGGCATAGTCTCCAAAGGTTACAGTGGTAACAAAAACGCTCCATCTATGGCAGCTTGAATCCATCAGATGCTCCAACGGAGAAAGTGGGCAGTCTCCTCCAGTTAAGCTCTACAGCATGGGACACCTTAGGGAGAATCTATAACTCCAAAACAACTAGACAGCATGCAGATTTTGTGGTTCTTTGACCGTCATTTTAACAAATGGAATTAAACATTGTTGCTGTTGATAAGTGCCTTCAAGTCACCTGTGACTCACAGTGACTCAATGAACAATAGCTCTGATCCATGCTTATCCTGAGCCAACCTACTGTCTCCAACACACTTACCCCCATGATCACACTTACTGTGTCAATTCATCTGTCTCATCCAGGGTCTTTCTTTCCTGTTTTGTCCCTCCACCTTTCCAAGCATAATGTCCTTCTCGAAGGACCAGTCCCTCCTGGCAATATGTCCAAAGTATATGAGATGGAGCTCCAAAATCTTTGGGTCCAAGGAACAACTTGATTTCATTCTCTCCGGGACACACCTGTTTATTCTCTGGGAAGTCCATAGTATGTTCAAGACTCTTTTCCAATATCACAACACAAAGCCATAAATTCCCCTTTTGTCATCCTTAGTCATTGTCCAGTTCTCTGATGCATAACAAGTAATTGTGAAAACTATGGCCTGGATCAAGTGCACCTTAGTCTCTGGACTGACATCACTGCTATATAGCATTCTGGAGAGGTCCCTGGCAGCAGGATTTTCCTAAGGCAATTTGTCTTTTGATTTACTGACTGTTGATACCAAGAGTGTTGACTGTGGAACCAAGCAAAATTAAATTGGGAACCACTTCAATCTCTTGTCCATCTACAATGGTGCCAATTAGCCCAATGATAATAATTTTGGTTTCTTTGTTGAGCTTTAATTCATATTGAAGACTACAGTCCTTTACCTTCTGCAGCAAATGCCTCAGGTCCTCCTCAGTTTTGGTAATCAAAGTTGTATCAACTGCATACAGGTTGTTGATGACTCTTCCTCTAATCTTGATGCCACATTTCTCCTCATAAAGTCCAGCCTCCTGAATGATCTGTTCCACAGATAGACTGAAAATGTATGGAGAAAGGACACCTCTCTGACACACTCCTTTTCTGATTTTAAACCATGCAGGTTTTTCCTGCTCTGTCCTGATGACTGCTTCCTGGCCCAAGGACAGGTTTCACATGGGCAGAATAAAGCTTTCTGAATTAAACATCAGACTTAAGGAAACAGAGCACTATAGTATGAAAGGTGAAAAGTATTCCCAAGCTGAAGTGATTCCTTCTACAGATGACGTTCATTAATCATTTAAACTGTAGCTAGAATCAAGTGTTCATTGGCAAAGCTGTTCTTTAATGCGGTGGTGATATCCCACTGATAATTTGCTCCTCTACACAACTTCACTTTTTTAAAATTTGTGTTGCTTTAGAGGTGTGTCCTTTCTGTGTGGATGTGGGAATGCTCTGGGTCATCTTTAACTGGCCAGAAGCCTCTTTCTGGGAACCAATGAGAGCCTGAACTGTTGGCCTGCGGCATTTTAAAATTCATTCGGGCCCTCAGGCCTGTGGCTATGAGTCTTCTACAACTCCATGGCACTTAACAACTACAGCATACAAATTCAATACCACTCATCTCTAAGTTTGCCTTTAAGCAGTAGCATAAGAGTTGTCATGATGCTAAAAGCTATGCACTAGTATTTAACATGCTAGCTTGGTCAGGCACAGAGAACAGGTTTCAGTAGGATTTCCTAAGACAGACCAAGACGTATATGTGGTCTTTCACTTCTGAAATGATAAGCCCTCAAAATTCCCAAGAATAACAGTAATAACTTGTCCGATATAATTGCAGAAGATGAACCACACAGATTTGAAGATACAGGCAAGTTGCTGAAGATATTTCATTAATTGTTGGAGAAATACTTAACAGGGAACTGCTGAGAATTCAAACTAGATTCAGAAATGCCATAGAACAAAAGATATTATTGAGGGTAAAAAATAGTTCTTGGCTGAAAACAAAAAATATAAGATGTTTACTTGTATTTTACTGACTATACAAACATATTAAGTTGTGTGGATCATAATAAATTGTCAAACATTAAGAAGAATTTCCATTTTCTAACATTTATTGTGCTCATGTGAAACTTGCACATAGACAAAATCAACACAAAGGCTTAGTTTAGTTTAGTTTTTTATTTAATTTTTTTCCTTTGTGTTTGTGTAAGCAGGGACCAGCAAGTAATGAGCCTCACATAGATTTTACTCCAGGGATGGAAAAGACTGACCATAAATGAAGGTCAAGCATAACAACAACTTAAAAAGGGAGCCTAAGAGTTAATTAACACTAACTATCAAGTCTACATGAGCTCAATTAAGTGTCTCACATTTGACAAATTAGCAGAATATTTAGAAGTAGAGTGGTAGCTAAGCAAAAATACTTCCTTATCTCCTGGTAGTTGAAAACTCTACAAAGCCCTATATAATAAAGAACAATAATGAAAATCTATGAATTCTTAATAGTGTTGGCATAGCTAGCCCATATATCATAATAAGAGGACAATCATTATGTAATACAGGCATTCAGGCCTTAAAAAGTATACCATTTAGTGAGGGCACAGCAGTATTGCACAATTTAGAAGTTATGCTTAAATTAAAAAGTAATTCCAGGTTGACCACTATCTTAAATCTGAAACATCCCTAATGTAAAACACATTCCAATAACTATGCAAAAAATCTCATCTCATCAGCAATTCAAAATTTGCAAATTTAAGAGATAAGTACATTTTTTCACTGATATAAAGACTGGGCAATAAAAGTAGTACTGTTTTAAGGGCTAGGTAGGGTAATCAACGTTTCTAAATCTTTAATTTAGAGGTCCCCATCATAAAAATAAACATTGATAGTGATGACACATTCACAGAATATTATCTCTAACTGGTCTGGCAGCAATCTATTAGGTACCTTTCAGATCTTTGCCACTTTGTAATGTCATTCTGGATGTTGTCTAGTTCCCACTTTGACTTGCCACTAGGAATGAATCTTCCTCTTCCTCTCCCTATTATGTCTCTGGAAAGACTGGGTTAGTAGAAACAACTTAGTGATATTCTTTTTAAAATGATGCCCTTAGTGTGTACTACTCGTGTCATACCTACTTTAGAAGGCAGGGGAGGCAGGTAATTGTGTAACAATGAATAATTTTTTTTTAAAAAAAGACAACTAGTGGGGTGGGGAAGGGAGAGGTTTGAAATGTGCAACAGTGACTGAATGAAAATCCAACTTTTCTGTAAACTTTCAATATTATCAAAATAAAAAAAAATTATGTTAAAAGGAAATGGAGGGAAAGTGCAGAATCACTGTACCAAAAACAATTGGTTGACACTGAAACATTTCAGGAAGTTTCATATGATCAAGAGCCATTGGTTATGAAAGGATAATTTCAGGCTTTTAAGCGAAGCTTAGGAACAAGTAAAAATGGAAATAAACGATCCTGAAATCTGGAGACCCATACAAATTTCCACATTATCAAATTTCAACAATGAAGATAAAAGAAAAACAAATCTAATATTATTACTTTTATATATCCCTTTCTAGGGCAAGTCTACGGAACTGCTTTGGGACCATTACAGTATATGAGCAGCTTTCATATATGGGAAAATTGAAATATTTAAAGATCAATTAATATGTTAGACAGGAATTTAATTATACATCAAGAAGGCATTGATTGTATAAAATGTGCACCACAATAGTACGTTACATGTAGTTGAAAGATTAAGATGCACCTGATCCAAGTAGTTTTTCCCTGTGCATATAAAAGTTGGACAATGGATAAGGAAACAGTGGAATCTATGCCTTTGAACTGTGATGCTGAAGAAGAGTACTGCATATGTCATGGAGTGCCAAAGAACAAATGAAATATATCTTGAAGGAAGTACAAACAGAATCTTCCTTAAGTGCAAGGATGGTGAATTTTCTCTCACTTATTTTAGACATATTTTCAAGAGGAACATTCTTTTGGAGAGAGAAATCATGCTGGGAAAGGTCAAGAGTAAGCCTCAGACTGGGAAAAATATTTTATAATAATATGTCTGATAAGGGATTTATATCTAGAATTTATAGAATACTCAATTGCTACAACAAGATAAAGGTAAGCAACCCAATTGCAAAATGGGCACAGGGTATGAACAGACACTTCACCAAAGAAGACATTCAGATGGTGAACAAACACATGAAAAAATGTTCAAAATTTCTAGCTCTAGAGAGATGCAAATCAAAACAACAATGAGATATCATCTCACACTAGTAAGAATAGCAAAATTAAACAGAACAACAAACAACAAATGCTGGTGAGGATGTGGAGAAACTGGAACCCTTATTCACTGTTGGTGGAATGTAAAATGGAAGGAAGTATGGCACTTTCTCAAAAAGTTGGAAATAGAAATACCACTTGACCCAGCAATTCCACTACTGGGAATATACCCTGAAGAAAGCAGAGCTGCCACCAAAGCAAATATATGCACAGCCATGTTTATTGCTGCTTTGTTCACAATAGTAAAGAGTTGGAAACAACTCAAGTGGCCATCAACAAATGAATAGATAGAGAAGCTGTTGTACATTCACACAGTGGAATATTATGCAGCTCTAAAAAACAAAGAACTCATGAAATATTATACAAAATTGGTGACCATGGAGGACATTATGCTGAGTGAAATAGTTCAGTCACAAAAAGACCCAATACCACATAATGCCACTGTTATAAAACAGGACTGACATGGGGGCTGGGGGGAAAATAAGGAAAGAAGGCATAAATAATGTACACAGCATTAAAACAGGCGAGGGAAAGAACTGCATAAAAAGAATATATGATTAGGTATTATTTTCATGACAATAATTCAGAGAAAGAGCTGTATAGTAAAGTGGACTGGGGCAGATGACTGTATAACAATGAAAGAGGGGTTTTCCCAAAGAAAAAAAGTGAACTTGGGGGAAAGGGAGACAGGGAGGAAAATGTGAAACAACTAATGAATGGGAATCCGAGTTCTTTATACTTTCATTAAAATTTCAATTAAAATATTAAAAAAGAGTAAGAGCTATAGAAAGACCAACAACCAGTTGGATGGACATAATGACAACATCGATGGACTTGAGCATGATAGAGATGTGGAGTACGGTGTAGATATGGCAGGATTCATGACTGTCGTTCAGGGGGTCTATTCTGAGTCATAGTTGATTGGACGTCTCATATCATAACCTATCATGTTTCATATTATTGTTATATGAAATTTAAATGACTATTCAGAGAACATTTGAATAATTAATTTTAAGGAAATACTATTTTCAAAATGCATGAGATTAACAAATTCGTTCTTAAACTAGGCATAACTATTAGTAGGTAGTCTCTTAGCAATTTTTTCTAGGAATCTCTTAGCCATAATAATTATTGATTTAATTTCACAGATGCCTTGCTATCAAAAGCAATTAAAAATAAGCTCTGTAATAGGTATTGGCAAAATGAGATGGCTTGGCATGGGACATTTTGAATCAGATGATTATATGATTTACTATGTCGGGGATGAAAAGGTGAGAAAAAAATGGGGTTGGTTTCATAATTTAAGAAGTCATTTCTAGATCCATCCTGACATGCAATGTGGTGAGTGACAAGATAATATCCATGCACATACAAGGAAGTCCAGTGAATACCACTATCATTCAAATATATGCACCAATAACTAGAGCCAAAGAGGAGGAAATGGAAGATTTCTACCAACTTTTGCAGTCAGAAATTGATCAAACATGCAATCAAGATGCATTGATAATAATGGGCATCTGGAACGCAAAAATGGGAAGAAGGATCAGTAGCTAGAAAAAGGCTCAGTGAGAAAAATGAGGCTGAAGATAGAATAGAGTTCTGCACATTCAATGATTTATTCGTTGCAAAAACCTTTGATAAGAAACATAAATGCAGGCTATATACATGGATCTCACCTGATGGTACGCATAGGAATCAAATCGATTACATTTGTGGAAAGACTCTTCTGCTCATTATCAGCAGTGAAAACCAGGCCAGGTGCTGATTGTGGGACAGACCATCAACTACTCATATGCAAGTACAAGCTGAAGTTGAGGAAAATTAAATCAAGTCCACAGGAACCAAAATTTGACCTTAAGTCTGTCCCACTCAAATTTCAAAACCATCTCAGGAATTGGTTTGAGGTCTTGAGCACCAATGAATGTAGACCAAATGCGCTCTGAGAGGATATCAAGAAAATTGTCCATGAAGAATGCAAAAGAGATCTGCGACTCAGCCTTCCTGTCTGCTACCACTACAGCCTTCCTGTCTGCTACCACTGCAGCCTTCCTGTCTGCTACCACTTCAGCCTTCCTGTCTGCTACCACTGCAGGTACTGACTACAGTTCACAGAGGTCTGTGGGGAAACGCCATCTTTGTAAACTTGGACTTTGCTGCAAGATCTGCAACTCAGCCTTCCTGTCTGCTACCACTGCAGCCTTCCTGTCTGCTACCACTGCAGCCTTCCTGTCTGCTACCGCTGCAGGTACTGACTACAGTTCCCAGAGGTCTGTGGGGAAACGCCAACTTTGTAAACTTGGACTTTGCTGGGAGATCTGCAACTCAGCCTTCCTGTCTGCTAACACTGCAGCCTTCCCGTCTGCTACCACTGCAGCCTTCCTGTCTGCTACCACTGCAGGTACAGACTACACTTCCCAGAGGTCTGTGGGGAAACGCCATGTTTGTGAACTTGGACTTTGCTGGGAGATCTGCGACTCAGCCTTCCTGTCTGCTACCACTACAGCCTTCCTGTCTGCTACCACTGCAGCCTTCCCGTCTGATACCACTGCAGCCTTCCTGTCTGCTACCACTGCAGGTACTGACTATGGTTCCCAGAGGTCTGTGGCGAAACGCCATCTTTGTAAACTTGGACTTTGCTACGAGATCTGCAAGGACAGCAGAGGCAGTTCCAGGTCGGGGCTTGCAACTCAGACACCTCACACCCATTTAGGCTCTCGGGCCTTCGGCCCTTGGGCCAGGAAGACAATCATATTTGGCACATCTATAAGATTTATCAATCTCCCCTAAAATACCCATGTACCATTGAGGATTAAGTTATGTGGGGAATCAAACTGGTTTCTGGCCTGAGTACATAGGGCCCACTAACTCAAACAACAGGGAGATCCTGAGCATCTCCAAAGAGTGGGGAAGCTATTCCTGAAAGGGAACAACAGATTTTCTCCTTCATTATTTAGGTTCTACTGAGGCCCTCCCCACGCGTATCAGTGTGCGCTTCCTCCATCCCCACTCACGTGAGCATTGCAGTGTTCACGCACCCTCTACGCATTTACTCTTGTTTCTTTCCAAACTTCTTCTGGAGCAGTGATGTCAAATCAGAAACCAGCTACCACCCCAGACAGGAAGAACTCTGCCACACCAATGGCCCTTAGAAAACAGAGTGCTTCACTTGTCCCACCAGCCCAAAGCAAGATATCAACCCCCAAAGAAGACACAGGAGCAACGGATTTCCTGGAGCCAGGAAGCCTGATGGATCTTTCTGATAGTGATTTTAAAAGAACAATAATTGAATATTTACAATGAATAAAAAAGAAACTGGATGAAATACAGAATAGTGCTAGCAAAGGTAAGGAGGAGCTTAAAAAAACAATCCAAAACAACGCAGAGAAAACAAATGAGGCATTAGAGGCATTGGAAAAACAAGAAACTGTGATCCAGAATTTGAAATCTAAGGTTTCTGAT
>NW_006399894.1:7309139-7333053 GCF_000299155.1 Elephantulus edwardii
GGGGGGTGGGGGGTCTGGGGCGGGAGAGGGGTGCAACAATGAATGAATGGAATTCCAAAATCTCTGTAGATGTTCACTGAAATGAAAAATAAAGAAATTAAATGAAAAAAAGAATGCAAAAGATCGTTACAAAGGCTGAGGAAGAAGAAAAGACCAAGATAGATGAGACTCTGAGTATTGCATTAGAGAGCTGAGAAGCTAAAGCTAAAGGAAGAAACCAAGAAATCAGAGAGATGAAAAGAAAATTTCAAAAGGCAGCCTGGGAAAACAAAGCAAGAAACTATAATTAAACGTACAGAGAGCTGGAGTCAGAAAATCAAAAGGGCCAAAGTCGCTCAGCATTTCTTAAACTGAAGGAGTTGAAAACCAAATTCAAGCCATGGGTGGAAATACTTAAGAGTAGTTTGGGTAGAATGTTAAATGATGCAGGATGTATCAAGAGAATATGGAAGGAGTACACAGAGTCACTATATCAGAAGGAATTGGCTGACACAGAGGAATTTCATGAAATAACATATGAGCAAGAGTGTATAGTGATGAAGGAGGAAGTTAAAGTTGCTATGAAGGAATTGGCAAAAAAAACAGGCTCCAGGAGTTGACACCATTTTGTGCCAAGAAATCTGGAGGATAGCCAGCTGGCCAACTAATAGGTAAAGATCGATATTTGTTCCCATTCCAAAGAAAGGTGACCCAACCAAGTGTGGAAATTATTGAACAGTATCATTCATATCACATGCAAGAAAGATTCTGCTGAAAATTATCCAAAAATATTTGGAACAATATGTCAACAGAGAATTGCCAGATGTGTAGACTGGATTTAGAAGAGATTGTGTTACTAGGAATATTATAGCTAATGTTAGATGGATCTTGGCAGAAAGCAGATAATAAGAAAAGAATGTCTATCTGAGCTTCATTGACTATGCAAAGGCTTTTGACTGTGTGGATCACAACAAGCTATGGCTGACTCTGAGAAGAATGGGAATCCCAGAACATTTAATTGTGCTTATGCAAAACCTATACTTGGACCAAGAAGCAGTTGTCAGAATAGAGCAAGGAGACATTACTCGTTCAAAATCAAGAAGGGGAATTGCCAGGGATGTATTTTGTCTCCATACCTTTTCAATCTGTATGAAGAACAGGTGATCTGAGACTCTGGGCTGTACAAGGAGGAATGTGGCATCAGGATTTGTGAAAAAATCATCAACAACCTGCGGAATGCTGATGACACAATCCTGCTTGCGGAAACTGAGGAGGACCTGAAGCGCTTGCTGCAGAAGGTCAAGGACTGCAGCCTCCTATATGGATTGAAGCTCAACATCAAGAAAACAAAGATTCTCACCACTGGGCCAATTGGCAGCATCAGTATGGATGGTGAAGAGATTGAGATAGTTAACAGCTTTAGTTTACTTGGTTCCACAGTCAACAGTCTTGGTAACAGCAGCCAGAAAATTGGGAGATGAATTGCATTGGGAAAGTCAGCTGTGAGGGACCTCTCAAGAGTATTGAAGAGCAACGACATCAGGTTGGAGACTAAGGTGCGCCTAATCCGGGCTATAGGCTTCGCAATTATGTGCTATGCCATCATATTTGGGAAAATATGACATCATATTTGGGAAAGTGGAGGAAAGGCACAGAAGAGGAAGACCCTCAATGAGACGGATTGAGTCTGTGATTGGAGTGATGGGAATAAGTGTGTTTTAGACAGTGAGCTTGGCACAGGATAGAACGGCGTTTAGGGCTCTTGTACATTGGGTCGCTAAGAGTTGCAAGGGGCTTGAAGGCACATAAGAACAACAACAATAATCACCTAAAGCAAAACATCTTTTTTACACTTGTAGAATGTGACATAACACCTAATAATGTGAATATGACAATATTTTCTTCTTATAACTTACAGAAAACAATATTTTGCTAAAAGAGAGGTAAAACCCTTTAATGGGATATCAGAGGCTGCAAATCAAACAGGAAAAGACTACTCCTCTTTCTCCCATACCACAGCTGGTATTTTCAAATCACATGTTTCTGGGTTGTCAGTGCAACTTCTTATCCACTAGACTACCAGAGTTGGGAAAAAGGCAACATAGATGAAGAAAAAATTAAGGTAATCAACAATGTCATCCTACTTGAATCCACAATCAACATATTTTCTACAAGAGTGAAGAAATTAAAAGATATATTGCGCTGGGAAAATTCCTGGCCAAAGACTTCTCCAAAGTATTAGAGCAATGATGTCAGTTTAAAGACTAAGGTGTACCTGATCCAAACCATGGTCTTTTCAATTATTTGCTATGCATCTTAAAGTTAGAAAATAAATGAAGATTACAGAAGAATTATTAATGCCTTTGAATTGTGATGCTAAAGATGAGTAATACATATGCCATACATTGGCATAAGAACAAACAAATATGTCTTAGAGAAAGTACAGTCAGGATGCTCCTCGGAAGCAAGGATGAAGCTTCATCTTACACACTTCAGGCATGTTTTGGGGAGGGAAAGTCCTTGGGGGAAAAAACACATCATGCTTGGAAAAGCAGGTGGATAACTTCAAGAGGAAAATACTTAAGAAAATAAATGAACTGTGTAGCTAGGTTCACCTGTATCACAGACAGTGACAAAGGCACAGGATAGAGCTAGATTCAGATTCATTGTTCATAGGTGGCTGTGGTTTTGGTTGACTTAAAGGCGAATAACAGCAAGGTGAGAAAAAATTGTGGTGTTAACCTAAAGGTGGCACCTCTCCAGCGATTCAAATCAGTCAGGTGCTTTACAAGAGAAAGATGGGAAATCTTTTCTCATGCTAATTATAGCCACTTCAAAAACACTAGAGCATCAGATATATATCAATTCCAACCCAGTGATAATGAGTTAAGACATGTCAATTCCATTTTAAAATATATGAGTATTACTTTTCAAAAATCTATATTTTGTGTTTGGTTAGCATAAAGCAATTCTCCAGAGCCTGGTTACTATTTGCTGAAGACTAGCTTAATTTCTAAAGAAAACAAATAAATAAAATAAGAAAACACAGCCTGGCTCCTTCACTAAGATGTAATCATTTCCATAAGTTCTGTTTTGATACACTCTATAATTTAGCCTTACTTATCTCTTTATTGAAATAAAGATAATAATTATGATCTTGCTAAAAATAGAAAAGCCCCCCAACACACAAGAAAGTATTAATGAAAAAAAAGAAAGAAGTCCATCAAAAAGAGATCAAATTATTGACAGATTCTTTAATTATGTCTTTGTAAGTAAGTTATTAATTCTAACTTCCATTGTTATATTTAGTCAAAAGACTATAAATTCAGGCTTATACTATTTCAAAGGCGAGGCTTACATCCTGCTCTGAATATTAATAATTATTTAAATAATATTTAATCATCATAACTCTTTTACTTGAGCCAAAAATTTTAAAAAATACTCAATTAATAAGCCATATACTATTTTGTCTCCATCCCTCTAGTCATTCTACATTATGATCAGTTATTACTAGAGGCTACATTTCACTTTCTTCTATTGTAATCACAGTTGGTGTGTTGTTGTGTATTGTCAAGCTGTAACTGATTCATAGCTGACCCGCTGGCCGATTTTCAGTCATTTAGTCGCACGGGAGAACACTGTGCATTCTTCTTCTGTGGAGCAGACGGTGGAATTGAACTGTGTGCCTTTGGGATTGCAATACAGTTTCTTGCCATTGTTGCTGTTGTTATGTGCTGTCAAGTTGCTTGTGACTCATAGCAACCCTATGTACAACAGCCCTAAACTCTGCTCTGTCCTGTACCAATCTCACTGTCTCTGATACACCCATCTCCATTACCATAGTCACTGAATCAATCCACCTCATAGAGGGCCTTCCCTTCAACTGCCTGCTCTCCACCCTCCCAAGCATGATGTCCCTCTCCAACAACCGGTCTTTCCTTACAACATGACCAAAGTATGTCAGGCAAAGCCTCAGAATCCTTGCCTCCAAGGAGAAGCTGGGTTTAACCCTCTCCAGGTTGAAGCTGTTTGTTTTCTTAGTAGTCCATAATACACTCAATACACTTCTCCAGCACCACAGCTCAAAGGCATCAATTCTCCTTCTATTCTCCCTAGTCATTGTCCAACTCTCTGATGCATAACAAGTGATTGCAAAGACCATGGCCTGTATCAGATGCACCTTAGTCTCCAGAGAGACACCATTACTCTTCAGTACATTGGAGAGGTCCCTAACAGCACTTTCCCATTGCAATATACCTTAATTTCCTTGCTTCTGGTGCCAAAGTGTTGACTGTGGAACCAAGCAAACTAAAGCTGTGAATTATCTCATTCTCTTTACCATCCATCCTGATGCTGCCAATTGGCACAGTGGTAAGAATCTTTGTCTTCTTTGAAGCCTGAATCTTTGAATCTTTGAGCCTGAATCAATACTGAAGGCTGCAGTCCTTGACCCTCTGCAGCAAGTGCATGAGGCCCTCCTCAGTTTCAGCAAGCAGGATTGTGTCATCTGCATAATGCAGATTGTTGATAGATCTTCCACCAGTCCTGATGCCACACTTCTCCTCATAGAGCCCAGCCTCCCAGATAATCTTCTCTGCATACAGGTTGAAAAGGTATGGAGACAGGACACATCCCTGGCCTACACCCTTCCCAATTTTAAACCATGCAGTATTTCCTTCTTCTGTTCTAATGACTGCCTCTTGGTCCAAGTATAGGTTTTGAATTAGCACAAGCAAGTGTTCTGGGATTCCCATTCTTCTCAGAGTCAGCCACAGTTTGTTACAATCCACACAGTCAAACGCCTTTGCATAATCAAGAAACACAGATAGACATTCCTCTGGTATTCCCTGCTTTCTGCCAAGATCCATCTAACATTAGCTACAATATCCCTAGTCCCACGACCCCTTCTAAACCCAGCCTGGACTTCTGGCAGTTTTCTGATGATGCGCTGTTCTAATCGTTTTTGGATAATCTGCAGTAGACTCTTGCTTGCATGTGAAAGCAATGAGATTTTTCTATAATTTCCACACTCTGTTGGGTCACTCTTCTTTGGAATGGGAACAAATATGATCTCTTCCAGTCAGTTGGCCAAGTGGTTGTTCTCCAGATTTCTTGGCACAACTTGGTGAGTACGTCCAGGGCAGCATCTGTTATCTGAAATATGGTAATTGGTATACTATCACTTCCTGGGGCCTTGTGTTTTGCTAATTCCTTCAAAACAGCTCGAACTTCTTCCTTCATCACCACAGGCTCTTGCTCATATGTTGTCTCATTAAATTCTTCTGTGTCTACCAATTCTTTTCGATACAGTGACTCAGAATATTCTTTCCCTGAAAATACTACTACTTTTTTAAATGATGACGTTACTGTGGTAATTTCCCCAATGTTCATGTTTAGATCTAAAATGATATTAAGGTTTCAGTACAGTTCGTTAGAGAACTCTAGTGCACTAATAGGCATTGAGTGGTGCTGCGATAGGCAAGCATTTTGGATCCACAAGTTCCTCTATGGGAGAAAGATAGGAAATTTCTTTCTGTGTAATTTACAGCCTCTGAAAAACCACTGGAGGTTCCACTATGATTCACTTCTGACTCGATGACAATGAATTTTTGCTTAGAGTTAATAACAGTCATTTTTTTCTGGGGAGAAAAAAGTTAGGACTATAGCCATCAATATGAATTACATTTCAACAGCGAGAAAACAAATGTCCTCACCACATGGAAACATCATGATGGATGGAGAGGAGATGCAACTTATTCAATAATTTCATCTTGCTTGGATCAACAATCAACACATATAGTTATCAATGAACACATTGCAGTTAGGAGACCAGCAGATATATTTCTTATGGCAAGTAGCTCCAAAATACTGAAGTTCATTGATGTCAATTTGAAAACTAAGTTCTGCCTGAGTCAGTACTTTTCAATCACTTGCTAAGCAGTTGAGAGGTGGACAATGAATAATGATTACACAAGAACAAATGATGCCTTAGAGTTGTGATGTTGGTGAAGAATATGGAATATCCCATGGATTGCTAAAAGTACATCCAGATTTGTCTTCGAAAAAGTTCAGTCAGAGTGTTCTCTGAAAGCAAAGATGGTGATCCCTCATCTCTTAAACTTTTTAAGAGAGGCTATTTATTTGAAAGGAACACAATACTTCAAAAGATGGAGGGTCAGTGAAAGAGAGGAAGATCCTCAATGAAATGATTGACACAGTATGGCGTTTACCTTTCAATATGACTTTACTAGTCATTGAATTTGACTTTTCTATGGCATATGTGAACAGGGCATTTAGCTTATCCACAAGGGGACTGGCTAGCCTCGCCATTAAATTGAGTGTATCCAGCAACAACAACAACAAAAACCAAAAAGAAAAAGAAACTCTGCCAGGAAAAGGGCAAGAAAGAGGGCCTATAGGACCATCAGCAGTTGCAGCTATAACAGAAAACCAGAGACCTGACATGAGATGGAATCTTGAGACAGCTATACCATTGGAACTGGAACTAAGATCCTTTGCCTAAGTTCATTGGACAACTCATGTTTGAGGGAAAAGCCAATATTGACCGGACTGAGAACTTTGTAACACAAAGTTACAAAGGCCTTTAGACTCAAGGCTGAGGTACATGTGAACACATTTTGGGAGCTGTCTTGACTGTATTCTGCTACTAATCTGGATTATAACATTTTGATTTCCCTAGGATGTGACCATTGTGTGGTCTGTAAACTATTGCATTGAATTTTGGGGCCAATAAAGTAGTTGGTGTTGAGATGAATAGAAAGAGATGTGAAAGTGTGTGGGACATGCCTGACCTCATGGGATATGTTGCGTTGGTTTTTTTTTTGTTTTTTTGTCAAGATTTTAAAATTTATTGAAGCGTTGTTCTATGGTATCATATATGTTCTATCAAAGAAAATGTTTCATATGCACTTGATGAAATGTGTATTTTATTGTTACTGGCTATGGTAATATAGGCACACATATACATACAAACACACAAATATATGTTAGGTGTATTTGATTTTCCATATTTTAATGCAAATAGTACACTTTCAATATTTGTTTTACAATTGCTCCCTCTCCCCATTTTGGAAGTACTTTTCTAAAGGTGCTATGCTGTCACTTTTTTTAAACTTTATAAACTATGATAAATGAGAATAGTTATAGAAAGGCTTCAGGTCTTTCGTTCATAGGGTTGCTATGAGTCAGTGGCAATAAAAAACAACAATAAGTCTTTTGTAATCTCCCCATCTTTTTAAAAATTTATTTTATTTTTACTTTATACTGGTTTATTTACAAAGCCCATATACATTTTTCATGCCATATCTTTCCTATTTCCATCACCCCTACCTCCTTCCAACCGTCAAACTGTGCCACTCTATAATTATCATCTGCATCACCACCTATCCTCAGCCATGCACTTTCAAGACCTCCCCCATAGATCCTCATACTCATTCTACAATAATGGTCTTAAATAATTTTTTTATCTTATAGGATTGAGTTAATTCACTTAGTATAATGCTCTCTAGTCTCTCCCAAGTTAGGCAGTAATTTACAAAATCATTGCTTCTATGTGCTGCATAGTATTCCATCGTGTGAATGTACCATAATTTCTCAATCCATTCCATTGTAGTTGGACATTTGGGCTGTTCCCATGTTCTTGAACATTGGTGTACAAGTCATCGTTTGTGCCTCAGATCTCAATTTTTTGGGTTGTATTCCATGCAATGGAATAGCTGAGTCATATGGAATTTCTATGTTCAGCCTTTTGAGGAAACGCCTAACTTCTTTCAAGAGTGGTTGTATCATTTTACCATCCCACCAACAAAGTATAAGAGTTCTCATCTCTCCACATACTCTCCAGCATTTATTGCTTACTGTCCTGTTAAACTTTGCCACTCCTACTGGAGTGAGATGGTATCTCTGTGGTTTTGATTTGCATCTCTCTTATTGCCAGTGATTTGGAGCATTTCTTCATGTGTTGTTGGCCATATGAATATATTCCTCTGTGAAAATTCTTTCCATGTCTTTTGCCCATTTTGTAATTGTGTGATCACTATTTTTTCCCTTTCTTTTGGCAGACCTGTAGGATTCTGTAAACTTTTGATATGAGACCCTTGCCTGAAATGGTATTGCCAAATATTTATTTTCCAATCAGTAGGTTTTCTTTTCATTCTGTTGGGAAAAGGTTTTGATGCTCACAGGAATTTAATCTTTAGAAGGTCCTATTCATCAATTTTATCCTCTCCAGATTTAGCATTTTGGACTATACTTGGCAGTCTCTTTACACAATAGACTAGGCCATCTAAGCTTGATCCAGTTTGATGAACTTCATGGTTTGGGGCTTTACTCCCAGGTCTTTGACCCATCTTGAGTTGGGTTTTGTGTATGATGTGAGATATGGATCCTGTTTCACCTTTCTACAGGTAGCAATCCAGTTTTGCCAGCAGCATTTGTTAAAGAGGTTGTCACCTCCCCATGGGATATGGTTTTGTGTTGTTGATGCTTTTGATAAGAAGAGTTCCCTTTCCTGAAGTTGGTAAACATCAGATATGGCTCTCCCACATGACCCTAGCTCTTTTTACACACAATGACTGCAGAAATGGGCTCATGGGAGTCAGAGATTATGAGAATTACTCAGGGTAAGACAGGGTTCAGGGTCACAATGAGTTGTACTCAACAGCACCAAACAACAACAAGCTAATTGTGTGTGTGTGTGTGTGTGTGTGTGTGTGTGTGGTTTTTGGTTTTGTTTTTTTGCGTGTTTTTTTTTAAACAGGCAGTTTCCAGGTTATCAAAAAAACTCTGTGTAAATGTATCTTAAATAATTTGTAGCTAAGTTGGAACAGGTGTGTGTTTGTTGTTATTTTTTTATTGTACTTCAGTGAAGGAGGATGTCTAATAATTTTCAGTGATTTAAAAAGTACACATGTAGTAAGTGAAAATAATTGTAATGAGGAATTTATCGTGTGTTGGTATTTATTCCATTGTTTCCAACTAGGGCATATTTACATAAAATTAAAACTTCAAAAAAGACAGAATCCCGCAAAAAGGTGGGAATGACCTTCTCAAAAATGAAAGTCAAGTGTATGACTCTGAATGGATATGGCTCTTGACAGTCCTGTCAAAAATCTAATCTCAAACCAGATTTTTATGACAAGGTTCTTACATGGGATCACTGTATCATTTTTGCATGTCCCATTTCAGGAACTCGACTTGTAATTGTTCCTGTTCCAGTAACTGAGATGAATTTCATAAACTGTATAAATTCTGATCTGTTCTTGTTTCGCTTTGGGAGAAGGACCTTTTGAGACTGGTAAAAATTGATGATGTCAGTTTAAAGACTAAGATGTGCTTGATCCAAGCCATGATATTTTCATTTGTTTTCCCCTGCTTCTGAAAGTTGAACAATGAATGATAAATCAATGTCCTTGAATTGTGACACTGGAGAAGAATACGGACTAACTTATGAACTGCCGAAGGACAAAGAATTCTGTAATGCAGGAAGTGCAAACAAGTTGCTCTTTAGATGTAAGGACGGTGAAACATCTTCTCACATATATTATTATTTTGACTGGGGGGAACCGGTACTTTAAAAGGCATGTCATGCTAGGAAAAGTGGAAAGGAGAGAAAAAAAAAGAGATGACTTTAATTCCTCGAGCCTAAGACTTTTTTTTTCAGTTATTATTTCTAGATAATTCTTTTTTGGACCTGAAACCTGTCCATGAGGGTGGCCCTGCTTGCATTTAATATTGGTGGGATAGCTTCTAGCTAACACAAGGAAATACCAACTGACAGATGAGTAAGTAAAGTCTTAGAGAATATGAAAACAAAAGTATTTTATATCAAATAACACAATATTTTTCAGAAAATAAATTCCCTTTTGATAATCTCTTTCTACTTCATTTAGAAATACTAAATACTAACTACCACAGAGATCAAGAGTGGTGGTAGATCAACACTGGTTTCTCCAGCTATCAAAAAGAAATATGTGTATTATCTTTTATATAGATGGATCTGTTCAGTCACTGGATATGCATGAAGATATTTCTTCTTATATTGCTGTTATGTGCCATCGATTCAACTATGACCCATAGCAACACTATGAACAACAAATCTGAACTTTGCCCTAATGCTCACACTTCCTGACACACTGTAGAGCCCATTGTGGTAATCACTGTGTCAATTCACCTGGTTAAAGGCCTTCTTTCTCCTTCTGTGACCCACTGTCCTTCCAAGTATTATGTCTGTATCCAAGAAATAACCTCTCCTAGCAACATACCTGAAGTATGTGAAATGAAGCTTTATCATCTTTGCCTCCAAGGAGTATTCTGGCTGCACTTTCTCCAAGACAAACTGTTTATTCTTTTGGGGTAGGATGTTCAGTCGTTAATCTCCAACACAACAGCTCACAGGTATCAATTATTCTGTAATTCTAATTTATTGACCAGCACTCAGGTGCATACCAAGTGATTAGAAAGACCAGGGCCTAAAATCAGACACACCTTAGTCCTCAAACTGACATCATTTCTCCTCAATAATTTGAAGAGGTCCCTGACTTCAGACTTCCCGGTTCAATAAGTCTCCTAATTTCCTGACTACTGTGAGCAAGGATTATGGTTGTAGATCCAAGTAAAATGACGTCTTTGACAGTTTCTATCTTTAGTCATAAGAATTTTTGTTTTCTTAATGTTGAGACACAATGCATATTGAAGGCTGCAGTCTTTATTTTCTGCAATAAATGTTTCATCTCCTCACTTTCAGTAAGCAAGGATGTGCCATCTGCATAATGAGTCTTCCTTTAATCGTTCATTCTTCAGAGTCCAGCTTCTCAGTTAATTTACTCAGCATATAGATTGAGTAGTTATGGAGAGAGAACAGGACTCTAATGCACTCCCTTATTAATTTTAAGCTGTGCAGTGTTCCCTTGCTCCTTTTGCCCAAAAGCCTCTTGGTCTAAGTATAAGTTTTGCATGAGCGCTGTTAAGGGCTCTGGGATTATCATTCTTCTCAGTGTTAGCCATAACTTGTTATGATTCACACAGTAAAATGTCTTTGCATAGTCAAGAAAGTCAATAAATAAACATTGTTCTATTACTCTTTACTCCCAGCCAGGATATATCTGACATTAGCATTGATATTCCTGGTACAACAGCCTCTTCTAAATCCTGCTTTAACTTCTTGCAATTTCCTATTTCTATACTGTTCTAGCCATTTTTGAATGATCTTCAACAGTATTTGGCTTGCATGTGATATTAATTATATTGTTTGATAGTTTTCTCATTCAGGTGGATCATTTTTCTTGGGAATAGGAACAAATATGGACTTCCTCCAATCTGTTGCCCAGAGAGCTGTCCAAATTCCATGAAGATACTGGGCAATGATGAAGGAAGGCAGTGTTGATGCATTTGAACTTTGAAACTGATAAACAATATTGAATCTTGTATAAACAGAGTCACCAAATCACTCTTAGAAAATGCAAACATCATGTTCCTCAGGAGAAAAAAATGCTATGATAAGATTGTCTCACTTAACTTAGATATCATTTACTAGCAGGCCCAGGGGGACATTTTGTATGTTTTGTTATGCAGTGAAAATGTATTTCAATTCCTTAAGCCTAATACAGTTGACAAATTTCTCAGAATGTGGTTTCCATGGATATCTGATTAAAGAAGAAAGATTATTTCTGTTTCACAATCCCAGATCTTCTACTTACTCTCAAAAACAGACCTTAGGTTATATTTTCCAGATTCTTTTAGGGTTATGTCGAAACAATATGACTGTGTTTTGATCTTAAAAGTATCCTGAAAAATTCAAACCCACCCAAATATATGGCTCTTGGCATCTCCGCATGGAGAGCTACACTAAAAAAGTTTCAGAATGCACAATTGATTTTGTATGAGCAAGAAATAGGGTGGGTTTAGGCTAAACTATTGAGGGTTTTCATGGTTTATTCCTTACTTAGTTTATCTTGATACATTCGTATTGAGTTTTTCTTTTATCCCATATGATCCCCTATTTCTTTGGTCAATTTTCTCACTACTGGGTCAACTGGCAGTGCCACAATAATTGGAAAAGAGATTGAGGTTGTTCACAATTACACCTTGCTCGGCTCAACAATCAACACTCTTGACAGCAGCAGTCAGGAAATAAAAATGAATTGCACTGAGAAAAAAACTGCTGTCACGGACCTCTCCAGGGTATTGAAAAGCAACAATGTCAGTCTAGAAACTAAAGTGTGTGTAATCCAGGCCATGGTCTTTACAATTACTTGCTATACATCAGAAAGCTGGACAATGACTAAGGATGACAGAAGAATTGATGTTTTTGAGTTGTGGTGCCGGAGAAGAGTATTGAACATACTATGGACCACCAAGAAAACAAGTCTTGGAGAGGGTGAAATAAAGTTTCTCATAGTAGGCTAGGATTTTGAAGCTCCATCCCACAAGCTTCGGGCATGTGACCAGGAGGCACCAGTCATTGGAAAATGGAGGGACAACAGGATTAGAGGGAATGATACAGTAACTGGGGCAAGTGGGATAGCTGTGTCAGAGTCAGTGAGACTGTCTCAGGACAAGGCAGGCTTCAGAGCTGTTGTACACATGGTCACTATGAATCTCAGGTGACTCGACAGCATATAACAACAACAATAATCTTTAATTAAGTGTGATCATTTCTATTTGTTACTTTTGTACAACAAAGTTTAAATAGTGTTATGTTTCAACAGTTGTTGTTGTTGTTATGTGCCATCGAGTCGCTTGCAACTCATAGCAACCCTATGTACAAGAGCCCTAAATGCCGTTCTAGCCCGTGTCAACCTAGCCATCTCAAACACACTTATTCCCACCACTCCACTCACAAACTCGATCCATCTCATCGAAGGTCTTTCTCTCCTGCTTTGCCCCTGAACTCTGCCGAACATGATGTCCCACTCTAAGGACCAGTCCCTCCTTGCAACATGCCCAAAGTATGTTAGACGAAGCTTCAGAATCCTTGACTCCAAGGAGCATTCCGATTTCACCTTCTCCAGGACAAACATGTTTGTTCTCCTAGCAGTACATGGTATATTCAAAACTCTTCTCCAGCACCACAGCTCAAAGGCCTCAATTCTCACTCTATCATCCCTAGTCACTATCCAACTCTCCGATGCATAGTACATAACTGCAATGACGATAGCCTAGATCAGGTGCACCTTAGTCTCCAGCCTGATGTCATTGCTCTTCAGTACTCTGGAGAGGTCCCTGACAGCTGACTTTTCCAATGCAATTTGTCTCTTGATTTCCTGACTGTCATTACCAAGAGTGTTGATTGTGGAACCAAGTAAACTAAAACTATTAACTATCTCAATCTCTTCTCCATCCATACTGATGCTGCCAATTGCCCCAATGGTGAGAATCTTTGTTTTCTTGACACTGAGCTTCAATCCATATTTGAGGCTGCAGTCCTTGACCTTCTGCAGAAAGCACTTCAGGTCCTCCTCAGTTTCAACAGTTAGTATAGTTTATTAGGCTTCTGAAGCTTTCTTATATGACTCTCATAACAAATATGCTTTCAAGAAATTCATTATGTGTTTCCCAAGGACCCATTCTTCTCCTTACTTTTGTATATTTTCAATGGTGTCCATATTTTATTGTGAGGAGTGGCAAGAATCAATTTAAATACATGCTTAAATTATGAAAAACATTGTTTTTCATTGGAGACAGACTAAGACATATAATTCCCAGAGATAAAAATTAATATATTGACTCTTTTAAAAATATGCATTTTAGATGGTAAGAGCATTCAGATACTAACCAAAAGATTATCCATATGAACCAACTAGCCGCAGAAATTATATCCTGTAATTGACTTATTCTGAGTAGTTTTGTAAAAAATAAATCGTTAACAACTAAAATGTATAGAGCTTTTATTTATTCCAATTTGAAAAGATCATTATTTCTAATTTCCCTTATTCTTTGAGTTGTAAGTAATTGTGAATCTTTCTGTAATGCTCAACTCAGTTACAATCAGAATTATCAGAAAAGGTGTTTCTCTTTTACCCACTAGATTTCCTATGTCTTAGTAGAACATCCTACTTACAAGTCCATTATTATTAAATTGCTATCAATATTTACTTTTGATGTATTTCCTGGCTATTTCACTTAATTACCTCTCTCAGATGTTATTTCTTCAACAAATTAAAAGCTTTCAATGTGCACTTCATAGTTTCTTTGGAAATTATTTCTCTTTTACAGTTTCATACATGTTACTAATATAATGAACTTTCCACTGAAATTATTTGGGATACTGCTATATAGATTACACACAATTCATGAAGCCTTTCTACCTACTTATGCCAATTATCTAGTAGGGACCTCTACTGGCCTATTGGTGAGGCTGTGGTACCAACCTGAAGGCATGTAATTTGAATCCATCATTTGCTCTGAGGGAGAAAGATGGGCGATTTCCTCCCTTACAAAGCTCTCCATCCTGTCCCTCCGAAGTTAGGTAATACTTTACAAAATCATTGCTCCTGTGTATATTTCAAACACCTTGGCTATAGTTCAGATCTTTTACAAAATAAAACGTGTAGATGATATTTCAATATAAAAAAAAATAATAGTGCCAAGCGAAAGTGAAAAGTCATTTAAAAAGACAGGAAATGTTAAAGGCAAAACTGGATGTCCTAAGAGACTCTGAAACTTGTTCCCGAAGAGAAAGTTGTTAAAAACAATGGAAGAAATAATGAAGTAAATGAAAAGAAAATTTTAAAGGACAGCTTGAGAAGACAAAAAGTGAAACTTTAAAAGAAAATGTATAAATATTTTGATCTCAGAAAATAAAGAGAATAACAATGCCTAGTGTTTCTCAAATTGAAAGAAATGAAGCAAAAATTCAAGCTTCAAATTGCAAAAGTGAATGGTCTTCAAGGACGAAATGCTGCACAATGCAAGGATACACAGATCGGAAAAAATTGATTGACATTACAGTATTTCAAGAGGTTGCTGCTGTTATTATGTGCCAACAAGTCACTTGCGACTCATAGTGACCTTGTGTACAATAACTCTAAACCCTGCTGTATCTTATTGTCACTGACCACCTACCACCATTACTCCAGTCAATAAATCAATTCATTACATCAAGAGTCTTCCCCTCCTGTGCTGTCCCTTGCCCCTCCCAAGCAAAATGTCCCAAAGTATGTCAGGAAAAGATTCAGAATCCTTGTCTTCAAGGAGCAGCCTGATTTCACCCTCTAAAGGACAAACCTGTTTGTTCTCCTAGCAGTCCATGGTATGTTCAATACTCTTCTTCAGCACCACAGAAAAAATTCATAAATTTTCCATTTATCAACCCTAGTCATTGTCCAGCTTTCTCATGCGTAGAATGTAATTGAGAAGACCATGGCATGGATCAGGCACATCTTAGTCTCCAGAATGATATCATTGCTCTTCAGTACTCTAGAGATGTTTCTGACAGCAGACTTTGACAATGTAATTAGTTTTTTTTATTTCCTGGCTGCTGCTACCAAGAGTTTTGATTGTGGAGCCAAGCAAACTAAAGTTATTAACAATCTCAATCTCTTCACCACCTATCATGATGCTGCTAATTGGCCCAGTGTTGAGGATCTTTGTTTTCTTGATGTTGAGCTTTAATGCATATTGAAGGCTGCAGTCTTTTACCCTCTGCAGCAAGTGCTTCAAGTCTTCCTCAGGTTCAGCAAGCAGGGTTGTGTCATGTGCATAACACAGGTTGTTGATGAGTCTTTCTCCAGTATGCCATGTTTCCCCTCATAGAGTCCAGCCTCCTGGATGATCCGTTCTACATATAGATTGAAAAGGTACAAAGGTAGGATACATCCCTGGTGTACACCCTTCACTATCTTAAACCATAAAGTGGTTCTGGGATTCCCATTCTTTTCAGAATCAATCACAGTTTGCTGCGATACAGATAGACATTCCTTTGGTACTCTCTGCTTTTGACCAAGATCCATCTGACATTAGCTATAATATCCCTAGTACCACGGCCTCTTCTAAACCCAGCCTGAACTTCAGGCAGTTCTCTGTTTATGGGCTGTTCCAATTGTTTTGGATAATTTTCAGTGGAAGCTTGCTTGCATGTGATATTAATGATATTGTTCAAGAATTCCTACACTCTGTCAAGTCATCTTTCTTTGGAATGAGAACAAATACAGATGTCTTCCAGACAATTGGCCAGGTGGTGGTCTTAGCACAACCTGATAAGTGCATCCAGGTGTTTGTTAAAATATATCAATTGATATGCTGTCAATTCCTGGGGCCTTGTTTTTTGCCAAATTTTAAGACATATGAGTAAACACTAATGATGAAAAAAATGAAAAGTACAGGCTGTAAGGAAAGAGTTGGTGAAAATTAAGTTCAAGGAACTGGTAACTTAATAATTGTGATGTTTCAATAAACAGTAAAAATGTTTGAAAAATACAACCATCTATGTTAATTAATTTTGAGGATTATAATCTCTACAATGACTATAAGAGAATGTTATTTAGGAAAATTTTAAAAAAATAACCCAATTGTTGTTTATTGTTGTTGTTGTTGTTGTTGGGTGTCATCAAGTCAAATATGAATCATAGTGACCCTATGAACAAAAGATCTGAACCCTATTCTATCCTGCACTATCCTCACACTTCCTGACACACAAGAGCCCATTGAAGCACTCACTGTTATCAACCACTTTTTGAGTTAGGGGTCTTCCTTTCCTTTGCAGACCCCCCCTCTTCCTAGCATCATGTCATTCTTCAAGAAACATCACCTCTTAGCAACATGTCCAAAGTATGTAAGGTGAAGCCTCATCATTCTTGCCTCCAAAGAACACTCTGGCTACACCCTCTACAAGACATATCTGTCCATTCTCTTGGCCATCCAGGATATTCAGTGCTCTTCTTCACCACCACAGCTCAAAGGCACCAATTCCTTATTTGTCATCCTCATTCACTGTCCAGCTTTCAGATGCATAGCTAATAACTGAAAAACTATGGCCTGAAGCAGATGCACCTTAGTTCTCAAACTGACGTTACTATTCCCAAACATTTGGAAAGGTCTCTAACTGCAGATTTTCCCAGTGCAATTCATTTCCTTATTTCCTGACCCCTGGCAGTAAGGGTGTTAAATGTAAATCCAAGCATGAGGAAGATGTTGACAGTTTCAATCTCCTCACAATCCAACATGATGCTGCCTATTGGTCCAGTAGTAAAAATCTTTGTTTTCCTAACATTGAGATGAAATCCATACTGAAGATTATATTCCATGATTTTCTGCAACAATTGCTTCAAGTCCTCCTTACTTTCAGCAAGCAAGGTTGTGTCATCTGCATAAAGCAGATTATGATGAATCTTCCTCCAATCTTGATGCCATACTTCTCCTCATAGACCTAGTTTCTTAGATAATTTGCTCAGCATACACATTAAATATGTATGAAGAGAGAATGTGACACTGGCACCACAATCAAGTGCTCTGGTATTCTCAGTCTTCTCAATGTCTGCCACAAATTGTCATATATATAAGAAAAATCTTACATTAATAAAAAAATAGCAAGGATAACAACTATTAGAAAAGCTTTGTTAGGACAACGGCTTACAGATTTGTTGTTTTTGTTATATGCCATCGAGTCACTTGTGACTTATAGTGACCCTATGTACAACAGCCCTAAATTCTGCTCTGTCCTGTTCCAAGTGCACTGTCTCCAATACACCTACCTCAATCAATGCCAGTCACTAAATAAATCCACCTCATAAAAGGTCTTCCCTTCTTGCGATGTCCCTTCACCCTCTCAAGCATGACGTCCCTCTCCAAGGACCAGTATCTCCATACAACATGTCCAAAGTATGTCAGAGAAAGCCTCAGAACCCTTGCCTCCAAGGAGCAGCCTGGTTTAACCCTCTCAAGGATGAATCTGTTTATTTTCTTAGCAGTCCATGGTACATTCAATACTCTTCTCCAGCACCACAGCTCAAAGGCATCAATTGTCCATCTATCCACCCTAGTTATTGTCCAACTCTCTGGTGCATAACAAGTGATTGCAAAGACCATGGCCTGTAACAGACACACCTTAGTCTCCAGAGAGATACCATTGCTCTTCAGGACTTTGGAGAGGTCCCTAACAGCAGACTTCCCCATCACAATACGTCTTTTAATTTCCTGGCTGCTGGTGCCAAGAATGTTGACGGTGGAGCCAAGCAGACTAAAGCTGTGAACAATCTCAATCTCTTCACCATCCATCTTGATGCTGCCAATTGGTACAGTGGTGAGAATCTTTGTTTTCTTGATATTGAGCCTCAATCCATATTGGAGGCTGCAGTCCTTGACCCTCTGCAGCAAGTGCTTCAGGTCCTCCTCAGTTTCAGTAAGCAGGGTTGTGTCATCTGTATAACGCACATTGTTGATATATCTTCCACCAATCCTGATGCCACATAATCAGACATTTTTTATGCATCCAGAAATATTGCTTGAGTAACTTCAGTCTAATTTGAATTCATGTAACTATGAAGAAATCTTTATATTCATTCAAGTACATTATCCATGGTAGTTTCTCCTTAAAGAATTAAAAGTCCATTATCACCATCCCTAAGTTATGTGCCACTGTGTTTACAAAAGTGTGACAAATTAACTTACAGTTTCTATACAAAAGCATGTAACACAGCCTTGCTTGCTTAAAGCAGGAGGATTTAAAGCATTTACTACAGAAGATTAAAGATTGCATCCTTCACTATAGATTGTATCTCAAAGCCATGAAAACAAAATTCTTGTCCTGAATTATGATAGATGGAAAATAGATTTAAACTGTCAATGACTTCATCTTACTTGTATCCATAATCAATGCCACTAACACCAGCAGTCAGGAGACCAGGTGATGTATTGTCCTGGGAAAGTCTGTAGTCAGGGAACTCATTTGAGGACTTAAGGTATGCTTGATCCAAGACAAGATCTTTAAAATCACTTGCTGTGTGTTTGAGAGCTGGAAAATGTATGGGAATAAGAATTGATGCTCTAAGCTGTTGTGCTGGAGAAGAGTACTGAATATCCCAATGGAATGCCAAAAGAACAGACAGATAGTTCTTGGAGAAGGTAAAGCAAGAGCACCTCTTGAAGACAAAGAAGAGAACTCTTAATTTCATATACTTCAGTTATGCTGCTAGGAAAGACTCTTTTGAGAGGGATATACGCTTTCGAAGGTTGAGGAACAGCCAAAGAAAGGAAAACTGCAGCAATGAACTTGAGGGTTTCAGAGATGATGAGGTTGGTAAAGAATACAATAGGTTCAGATATGTTGCTCAAGGGTCACTACGAGTTATACTTGACTCAACAGTACCTAAAAAAAACATGCAAGAGTTACTGTATGAAGGTCAACAACAAAGACCCTAGAAAGAAATTTTAAAATTGTTCTTAGGTGTGATCTATTCATAACTGTCTCTAATTTATATCAGAATGAAGATTTCCTCATGAAATCTTCACTTCCTGAGCTTATGCCATCCTCATAATCTATGTTGAGTGAAAACCCATAGTTGCAGTCACTATATCAATTCATTTCATTAAAAGGGTTCCTCTTTTTCACTGAACACCTGACCCATAAAAGGACAATTATCATTTGAAAAAAGACATTTTGAGGACAGAAAAATTGGGCAATGTTAATAAAATAAACATTGGAAAGAGTGAATAAATGGTTTTTAATTTTGCCAACTGAATAGAACCATCATTTTGGTTTTGCAAAGTCAGTTCAGAGGGTCTATTGCTTTATCAGATCTCTGAAACCCTAGAGGCAAGGAGCGATGTTGCCAACTGAAAGACATGCAGTTTGAATCCACCAGCTGCTTCACAGGAGAAACATGGGCAATCTCTTTATTTATGTCTTTGAAAACCTGCTGGAAGTTGAACTACCAATTCCAAGTCAATGGTTCATTAGGATAACCAAAATTCTGCTCTACCAGGCTCTACTCATAATGTCTTTCTACAAGGGCTGTCCCCTCCTGATAAAATGTTAAAGATATGTTGGGGGGCAATGAATGTATTGGTTATTTCTATAAGGCAAGTGTCTTTCATCTGCTAGGTAAAAATGCTTGTCTGTCAGATATTGTTCTAACACTAAACATCCAAATTAAGACAGACTAAGAAAAAGGACTGGCCAACAACTTCTGAAATATAAAAGGCTGTTAAAAACCCTATGCACACCAGCACACACTTCGAGTAGACTAACAGATATGGCAACTGAAGATGAGCCCTCAAATTTGGAAACACAAAGGAGGAGAAAGAGTTGTAAGAAGAAATCCACAACTGGTATGTGGAATGTGAGAAGTATGAATGTAGGAAAACTAGACATTATAAAGAAAGAAATGTTGTTGTTATTTTTATGTGCCATTGAGTAGCCTGCAACTCATAATGACCCTATGTACAACAGTGCTAAACCCTTCTCTGTGCCAGTCTTATTGTCTGTGACACACCTAACCCCATTACCCTAGTCACTGAATCAATCCATCTCCTCAATGGTCTTCATCTCCTGTGCTGTCCCTCCACCCTCCCAAGCATGGCATTCCCCTCCAAGGGCTAATCCTGCCTTGCAACATGTCCAAAGTATGCCAGAAGAAGATCCAGAATCCTCACCTCCAAGAAGCAGCCTGGTTAAACCTTCTCAAGGATGAACCTGTTTGTTCTCTTAGCAGTCCATGGTATATTCAATACTCTTCTCCAACACCAAAGCTCAAAGGCATCAATTCTCCTTTTATCATCCCTAATCATTGTCCAGCTCTCTGACACATACCAAGTGATTGCAAAGACCATGGCCTGTAGCAGGCATACCTTAGTCTCTAGAATGACATCATTGCTCTTCAGTACTTTGGAGAGGTTTCTGACAGCAGACTTTCCCAGCGCAACACATCTTTTAATTTCCTGACTGTTGGTGCCAAATATGTTGATCGTGGAGCCAAGCAAACAAAAGCTGTTTACAATCTCAGTCTCTTCACCATCTATCATGATGCTGCCAATCGGTCCACTGGTGAGAATCTTTTTCCTGATATTGTGCCTCAGTACAGACTGAAGGCTGCAGCCCTTGACCTTCTTCAGCGCAAGTGCTTCAGGTCCTCCTCAATTTCAGCAAGCAGGGTTGTGTCATCTGCATAACGCAGATTATTGATGAGTCTCCAGTCCTGATGCTGTGTTTCTCGTCAAAGCCCAGCCTCCCAGATAATCTGTTCTGCATATAGATTGAAAAGGTATAGAGATAGGACACATTCCTGGCATACCCTCTTCCCAGTTTTGAACAATGCAATGTTCTTTTTCCCTGTTCTGACAACTACCTGCTGGTCCAAGTACATGCTTTCCATAAGCACAATCAAGTGTTCTGGAATTCTCATTTTTCTCAGGGTTAGCCACAGTTTGTTGAGGTCCACACAATCAAATGCCCTTGCATAAACAATGAAACACGGATAGACATTCCTCTGGTATTCCCTGCTTTCAGCCAAGTTCGATCTAACATTGGATACGCTATCCCTAGTATCATGACCCTTTCTAAGCCTAGCCTGCACTTCTGGCAGTTCTCTGTTGATGTGCTGTTCCAGTCATTTTTGGATAATCTTCAGTAGAATCTTGCATGCATGTGATATCAATGATATTGTTTGATTTTTTTCACACTCTGTTGAATCAACTTTCTTGGGAATGTGAACAAATAAAGATCTCTTTCTGTCAGTTGGCCAAGTGGTTGTCCTCCAGATTTCTTGGCACAACTTGGTGAGTACATCTAGGGCAGCATGTGTTAGTTGAAATTTGTCAGTTAGTATACTATCATTTCCTGGGGCCTTATTTTTTGCCAATTCTTTCCAAGCAGCTTGAACTTCCTCTTTCTCACCACAGGTCCTTGCTCATCATTTGTTTCATTAATTTCTTCTGTATCCATCAATTACTTTTGGTACAGTGACTCTGTATACTCTTTCCATCTTCTTTTATTATTTCTTGGGTCATTAATATACTTCCCAAAGCATCCTTAAGTGTTGCAACTCGAGGCTTGAATGTTATTCAGTTCCTTGAGCTTAAGTGGAATGCATAATATTGACATATTAGATATTAGCAAAATGAGATGGATTGGTATGGGACATTTCGAATCCCAGAATTATATGATCTATTAGGCAGGAGATAAAAAGTGAAGAAAAAACGGGGTTGCTTTCATAGTTAAAAAAGGCTATTTCTAGATCCATCTTGAAATACAATACTGTGAGCGACAGGATAACATCCATATGCATACAAGGAAGACCTGTTAATACCACTATCATTCAAATGTACGTGCCTACAACCAGAGTCAAAGAGGAGAAACTAGATGATTTCTATCAATTGTTGCAGTCAGAAATCAATCAAACATGTAACATGTAACCAAGATGCATTGATAATAACAGGTGACTGTCACACAAAAGTTGAGCAGCAGGAAACAGGATCAGTAGTTGGAAAATATGGACTTTGTGAAAAAAATGAGGCTGGGGACAAAATGATAGAATTTTGTACAATCAGTTATTTACTCATAGTAAATACCTTTTATAAGAAACATAACCACAGGCTATACAAATGAATTTGACCTGATGTCATGAACAGGAATCAAATAGATTACATCTATGGAAGGAATCACTGTAGATGTTCAATATCAGCAGTGAAAACCAGCCCAGGTTTTGATTGTGGAACAGACCATCAACTGTTCATATGCAAGTTTAAATAAAAGCTAAAGAAGGTTAAATCATACCCAGAGGAATGAAAATTTGACCTTCAGTCTATCCCTCATGGATTTTAAAACCAATTCAAAAATAGGTTTCTGGCCTTGAATGTTAATGAAAGAAGACCAGATGAGCTGTGGAAAGATATAAAAAATATTGTTCATAAAGAATGCATAAAGTAAAAAAATAAAAAAAGAATGTATAAAGTCATTACAAAAAAGGAAGAAAAAGAAAAAAAACCAAAGTTAATGTCAGAAGAGACTCTGAATATTGCACTAGAGTGCCAAGAAGTAAAAGTAAATGGAAAAAAATCAAGAAGTAAAGGAGCTGGGGGGAAAAAAGTGGTTAAAGAGCTAAGGGCATCTCATGAAGACAAAGCAAAGAATTATAATGAAATGTACAAAGTGCTGGAGTCAGAAAATCAAAAGGGTCCAACTCTCTCAGTATTTATTAAATAGAAGGAACTAAAGAACAAATTCAAGCCATGAGTTGCAATGCCTAAGGATGGTATGGGCAGAATATTGAATGATTCAGGAAGCAGAAAATGAAGATGGAAGGAGTATACAGAGTCACTGTACTGAAAAGAATTGGCTGACATAGAAGAATTTCAAGAAACAACATATGATCAAGAGTCAATGGTGATGAAGGAGGAAGTGCAGGCTGCTCTGAACGATTTGGCAAAAAAATAAAACCTCAAGAATTAATAGAATACCAATTGATGTATTTCAGCAAACAGATGCTGCCCTGCATGTGCTCACCAGGATGTGCCAAGAAATCTGTAGGACAACTACTTGGCCAACTGACTGGAAGAGATCCATATTTATTCCCATTCAAAAAAAGATGACCCAAAAGAGTGTGGAAATTATCAAACAATATTACTAATATCACACACAAGCAAAATCCTGCTGAAGATTATCCAGAAACGGCTGGAACAGAACATTGAAGAGAAATACAAGCTGGGTTTAGAAAGGGTCGTGGTGCTAGAGACATTATTGCCAATGGCAAATGGATGTTGGCAGAAAGCAGAGACTACTAGAAGAAAGTCTATCTGTGTTACATTGACTATGCAAAGGCATTTGACTGTGTGGATCACAACAAATTGGGGCTAACCTCGAGAAAAATGAGAATCCCAGAACACTTAATTGTGCTTATGTGAAACCTATGTTGTTGTTGTTGTTGTTGTTGTTATGTGCTGTCGAGTCGTTTGCAACTCATAGCGACCCTATGTACAACAG
>NW_006399894.1:7334393-7344473 GCF_000299155.1 Elephantulus edwardii
GACATCATGCTTGGAAGGATGGAGGCACAGCACAGGAGAGGGAGACCCTGGATGAGATGAATTGATACAGTAACTGGGGCAATGGGTGTTGGTGTGTCAGAATTAGTGAGACTGGCTTAGAACACAGAAGGGTTCAGAGCTGCTGTAGGCGACTCAATGGTACATAACAACAAAAACATACTCTGTTGGTTGTTTTTATTTAAGCCTATTCCCAACAAGACCACAGGGAAGGTTTTGTATTTAAAAGTCAATTGTTACTATATTTCAGAGGAACATTTTTCTAAGCGGTACAGCAGTCTTCTGTCAAAATGCTGTCCTGAGGTAACCTGGGGTTGCTGTGATGCTGAACCTTGCAACTTGTTGATGAGTCTTCCTCCTATCCTAATCTGCACTCTTCTTCCCTTACTCTAGTTTTTCATATTATTTTGATAATCATACGGAGAAAGTAAGTATAGTGAAATCATACATCTTTTTTAATCTATGTGAAAAATTAAAATCAGAGCAAATTTATTTGACATATCTTGTATTCTCTTTCTTTCTCACTGAAGTAATCAAGGGCAGTTGACATTTATCTAGTCTGTTAGATATAGTTCATCTGACTCATGTAGATAGAATCAAGATTTATTTTTTTCTATTATTATTACTTTAAAAATTACAAATTAAATTTATTAAACAGCTTAAGTTAGAAATATGTGGATCTTGCTCACACATTCCATGACTTTAAAGTATGCATATTCCCTTTGTCCTGTTCAAAGAACTGCTTCTTGATCTATGTCGTTTCTGCATGAACATAATTAAGTGTTCTAGAATTCCCATTCTTATCACCTATAATAACTCATGATCTATACAAGTATCCTCACCTTCATGTAATCAGTAAAACAAAGGTAAATAATAAAACATAGATAAATATTCTTAAAACCATTGCTCTCTTCTCTCTAAAGTGGGGGACAAAAGTCCTCACTACCTCAATCTCCCTGCTTTCTAGTAAGCCTTAGAATTCTGAGCTAAGCCTCAGAAATTGAGTCCTTGATTTTGGTAGGACCTACGATAAAAATACAAATCACTATAACTTGTTATGATGCGCACGTCACAAAACAGGTAGCATTTGTGTATTGTAAGAAGCAATAAAATGACAGCTTCAGGAATCATGATGGGATCGCCCTTGCTGTATCGAATCAATTTCTCAGTAAAGTGAAGAGAAATGGTGATCAAAGCACTATTAAAGCCACTTGGTGGAACACAAAAGCATCATTGCAGATTATTCATTTATCTCTTCTTCCATACCTCACAGGCTCTAATGGGTTTTCATCCCAGGTTCTGAAGTCATTACTTTCCATCTTATATAATAAAAACAACATATTGCTTTCTAGTAGCTATGTTTCATCTTTTTTAGGGCTATCACTACTCGTTCCTAGCCTTTTCATCTGAAAGGAATATATGAAAAAGGAGAGAGTATTCTCTTAAAACGCACTATATTTAAAAAAAATGTCAACTCACTATATTTCCTACTTGGTTCAGCAGTGTATTGCCATGGTAAATGCCATTCCAACCATGAACTAGTAAGTTGTAAATACTGGGGGCCCAATATTTATCAGTTCTTAGTATGTGGGAAATGATTTGGATGTTGCTAATTTGTAGGGAGCTCTGGTGGCCTAGTGGTAAGAATCTGCACTCTGATACTGAAAGTATGCAGTTCAAATCTGCCAGCCGCTCCATGGGAGAAGGATGAGCAATCTCCTCCCATGATATTAACTGCCACTGACAATCTACTGGAGAGTCAGCTATGGGTCAGTTTTGACTTGATGGTACTCCACAACAATTACTCTGTATATTAGGTCTGTAAATCTTTACATCATATTAGTACAACACTTCCCTCTCAGATTGCCTTACTGTTGTTGTTGTTGATTGTTATTGAGTCGAGGTCGACTCATAGCGAATCTATGAACAAAAAAACCTAATGCCTTTCCATAGCTATCATTGTTTCTCCAAGTTCACAGAGTTTCCACAGGCATGTGGTTTAGGAATTGGATGCCACTCCTGCTTCCCAACCTGTTTTACAAACTGGGAGCTCCACCAAACACTGTCCACAATGGGAAACAATTCTGTCATTTGATATCCCCATGGCACAAGGTTCAGCATCATAGCAATCTGAGGTTACCTAATACAGCACATTAACAAAGAGATATGTTCAAAGTAGAAGAAGGTTCCTTCAGATATAACAACCCTAGTTTCATTTAGTAGTTTAGAGAGGTTTTGTAGCGTTTCCAGAGGCATCTATTTAATGAAGTGGATGCCACTCATGCTTCTCAACATCATCAAGCTGGAAGCTCATCAAAACACTGTACATAATGGGTAACCATTACGGTATTTCACATGAATATGAAATAGTGTTCAGCATCACTATAACTCCAAGTTGTTCAGTACCACAAATAGACAATGATTGCTGTGTCTTTAAATAATATTTTCCTAAAAGTAATAATTTGGCCTGAGGGCCCAACAGGATTTTAGATTCACACCCTTTATCAGGCCTCGACCTCTGTCCCGAGTCAGAACAGTAAAACACAACAAATGTACCCAAGAAACTTCCCTGCCTGGCTTCCACCAAGACGAGACCACCACCATGACGTCAGCCAGCCAGCCAGCCTCCAGAGTAGAGAGATAACTAAGTTATGGGTTGCTTTTGTTGTGGAAGCCATGCAACCAGTTTTTCAAATGACATAAGGGCCATCCACGGTTGAGAGGCTTCACCAGAGCTCCAAGATTAAGACAGATTAGGAATCAGGATGGGCATCCACTTCTGAAACAATAGGCCTCAGGAAACCTTATGAACATTACAGAAATACAGTCTTAGCAGTAGAGCCAAGTTTTGGAAGGCCCCCAAAATGAAGAGAAACAGCTGCAAGCACCCTTTGAGAATTAGCACCTGGACTACATGAAGTATGAATATAGGAAAGCAGGAGGTTGTAAAAAATGAGACGAAACACTTAAGCATTGAAATTCTAGACATTAGTGAACTGAGACGAACATAGGTCATTTTGAATTAGACAACTACTTGATCTATTATGTGGTAAATGAGAAACTGAGGAAGAATTATGTTGCATGCATAGTGAAAAAGATAATTTCAAGTCTATCCTAAAGCACATTGTTATGAGTGACAAGATACTTTCTAGAATATGACTCTTATTCAAATATTATAACAATATACTCAAATATTATTCAAATATATACATCAATAACTAAAGCCAAAGGGGAGGAAACTGAAGATTTTTACCAACTTTTGCAGTCCAATATTGACCAAACATGCAATCAAAATTAATGATTATTGATGACTGACTGGAAGGCAAAGGTTGGAAATGATGAAGAGGAAGAGTAACCAGAAAGTAAGGTCTTGGTAGTGGAACTGGGGCTGGAAAGAAACGGAATGGTTGAATTTTGTACATTCAATGATTATTCATCACACCCACCTTTTTTTTAAAAAAAAAACAAAAAAACCAAAACACAAAAAACGGGCAGCGCCATCAGTGTGCGTTGTGCCGTGGCTGGAAGTTACTGTGTGGTGGCGGTAGAGAAGGCGGCTGTGGTGGCGTTGGCAACAGAAGATGGCCGATTTTCTGAAAGGATTCCCTGTCTACAACAAAAGCAATTTTAGCCTCGAACCGCTGGCTTTGGGTCTATCTGCCTACGCGGGAGTACCCATCTGAAACAAATCATTGTGACAGAAAAGACAAATATCCTCTTGCGATATCTACATCAACAATGGGACAAAAAGAATGCCGCCAAGAAGCGAGACCAGGAGCAAGTGGACCTGGAGGGTGAGAGCTCAGCTCCACCACGCAGGATCGCACGGGCCGACAGCCAGGACATACACTTAAGACTCACACTGCCCTCACCCCCTCCTGTCCTGTGTGCTCCTTGCCGAACATCCGTACCCACCCTACCCCGCCCCTCCCCACTACCCACGCCATGCCGCCCACACTGCCTGGAAGTTGATGTACTTGTTTTCCTCGAGTTTTTATTTATGCTATAAAGTGTACCCAGCGATGGTTAAAACGGACGTCAGACCCTGTAGTGTGATGTCAGTAGATGCTTTTTTAAAGAAAACCAATTGTTATTTTCCCCACCCAGCCCACCACCCTTTGTTCCTCCAGTTTTCCTCCTCACAAACCAAAAGGTGGCCAAGAGCGTAGGGACCAGGGTCCCCAGCCTCCTGGCTCACAGGGACAGTGAGCAGCCTTCCCCCATTATCCACCTAGTCGCCGGCTCAGGCCTTTAAGACGTGGCCTGGTCTAATGTTCCACTGGGAACTCTTCTGGGCCCAGATCAGACTCGCTCTGAGCATGCTCATGGGGGCAGAGAAGCCCTTCTGGAATTTTCTCTTTGGTCATTTTATCATGGACTAGTGCATGCTCCAAGTCCACCCCAATAAAAGGATCTTTCCTATCAAAAAACAAACAAAAAAGCCAAAAACCCACAAAAAACTATTTTATACATGGATCTTACCTAATTGACTGAACAGGTATTAGATTGACGATATCTGCCGAAAGACTTATGTGAGCAGCTCAGTATCAGCAGTCAAAACCAGGCAAAGCTTTGATTGTGGTGGGACAGACCATCGAGTGCTCATATGCACGTTCAAACTGAAGCTGAAGAAAATGAACACTAGTCCACAAGAACCAAATACAACTCTGAGTTTATCCCACTTGAACTTAAAAATCATCTCTATAATAAGTTTGAGTTAATGAATACTAACAATCAAAGATCAATTGGGTTATACAATGCCAATAAGGATATCTTTCATGAAGAGAGTAAAAGGTCATTACAAAAACAGAGGATGAAGAAAAGATCAAAATGGAGTCTCAATGACTCTGAATATTGCACTAGTGTGCCCAGAAGCCACAACAAAGGGGACAAATGCCTAAATAAAAGAAATGCACAGGTGATTTCAAAGAACAGCTCAAGAAAGCAAAACAAAATTTTATAATGCAATGTGCGAAGAGATAGAGATGGATAATAAAAAGGGAAGAACTCGCTGAGTATTTCTAAAGTTGAAAGAACTGAAAATCAAATTCAAGGCTTGAGTTTTAATACTGAGTGATGCAATAGACAAACTCTTAAATGATCCAGGAATTCAAGAGAAAACTTAAGGATCCAACAAAATAAAATTCAAGGACTACATAGAGTTACTATACCAAAAAGAACTGGTTGACACCTAAGTTGCAAGAAGCTGTGATGTAAATCCCAAAGGCATTCGGTTCAGATCCACAAGCTGCTCCATGGCAGAAAGATGGGCAATCTTCTCACATGGGACTAATGGCCTCTGAAAACCCACCAGAGAGTCAGCTGTGGGTTGGTTCCTACTGGATGGTACACAACAACACAACCACCACCATATGAGCACAAGCCAGTGCTAATGAAAGAACAAATTTAACGTTCAATGAAGAATTGACAAAACTAAGGCCCCAGTAATCGATGGAATACAAATAGACATATTTCAACTAACAGATGCAACCCTGGACATGCTCACAAGTCTGTATGTATCAAGAAATTTGGAGGATAACAGTCTCATTGACTGACTGGAAGAGATCCATATTTGTTCCTATTCCCAAGAAAGGTGATACAACAGAATGTGGAAACTGTTGAACAATATCTTTAATATCATGTGCAAGCAAAATATTTCTGAAGATCACTGAAAAATAGCTAGAATTGTATATTGACAGATAATTGCCAGGATCTCAAGCTGGCTTTAGAAGAAGCCATGAAATCTTCAGTGATGTCATTACTAATGTCAGAGAGAGAGATCTTTACAGAAAAAAGAAAATACCAGAAGAATGTATATTTTTATATTTTATTGACCATGCAAAAACCTTTGATTATGTAGATCACAACAAACTGTGAATAAAATTGAGAAGAATCGAAATCCTATAACACTTAATTATGCTAAAATGAAAACTATACCTAGACCAAGAGGCTGCTATTCAAACAGAACAGAAGAGGGATATTAAGGTTGTATCTTTTCTCTGTATCTACTCATACATGGCACTGAGCAAATCAATCAAGAAGCTGGACTCTTTGAAGAAAAAAACATGTCACCAGGATTAAAGGTAGAATCATTAACAACCTGTGCTCTCCAGATGACACAAACTTGCTTGCTGAAATTGAGGAGGACTTCAAACATTGCAGAGACTACAGTCTTCAATATGTATTGCATCCCAATATCAAGAAAACAAAAGTCCCCACAATAGGCAAAAAAAAAAAAAATCAACATTAATAAAAGATGGAGAAAAGGTTAAAACTGGCAACAATTCTGCTCATAGGGAGCTCTGGTGGCATAGGGGAAAGAAGCTGCATTGCAGTCCCAAATGTATATGGTTTGAATCCATCAGATGCTCTATGGGTAAAGGATAAACAATTTCTTCCTGTGTAATTAACTACCTTTAAAAAGTTGCTGGAGGGTCAGCCACCACCACCACCACCACCATGGAGCCAGAAGTCAATATAATAGTAAATGGAGAAAATGTTGAAATTGTCAAGAAATTCATCTTACAAAATGTTGAAATTGTCAACAAATTCATCTTACTTGGATCCACAATCAGCACCCCTGGTCGCATCAGTCAGGAGGTTAGAAGAAAATGCAATGGAAAAAAAATCCATTTTGAAGTATCTCTCCAAACTACTGAGGAGTAAAGATGTCCATTTTAAGACTAAAGTGTACCTGTGTCAGGCCATAGTCTTTTGAATCACTTGCTATGCATCCGAGAGCTATATAATGACAGAAGAAGAATTGATCCTCTCTGAATTGTGATGCTGGAGAAGAACAATGAATAACTCATAGATTGCCAAAAAACCCAAGAGATAGTTATTAGAAAAAGTGCAGCCAGAGTGTTTGCTGGAGGCAAGAATGGCAAAACTTTGTCTCAAATATTTTGGGCAGGTGTGAGGAGAAGCCATTTCTTGAAAAGGCATATCATGCTTAGAAATATAGAAGATCAGTGAAAGAGAGGAAGACCCTCAACCAGGTGGATTGACACAATGAGTAAAGGAATAGGCTTAAGTGTGTCAGAGATGGTGAAGCTGGAAGGGGACAGGGCAGAGTTCAGATCTGTCGCTCACAAGGTCGCTATGAGTCATATGCAACTCTCTGCCACCTAACAAGTAACACAAGCTCCCATATTGACTATGTAACTATGGAAGATGACGAAATAACCAGGCTAAATTGATGGTGTCATTGCAAGAGGGGAAAAAGTTCATTCTGCTACTTGATAGTCGTGGCGGTGGTGTTCTTGTAACATTGAGCCATTTCACAGCTGACCCACTAGAGGACTTTCAGAGGCAGTAATTGCACAGAAGTACATCATCCATCCTTCTTTCATGGAGCAGCTGAAAGAATCGAGCCTTGTGCCTTTGGGATTGCAGGGCAGATTCTTACCACTAGGCCACCAGAGCGCATAGTACAAAAAAACCATTGTAATCAAGCCAGATCCAATTCACAGCTACCTTTCATCAAGTTTCAGAAGCTATAAATCAGAAGACTATCTTCTTCGTGCCATTTAGTGGATGGTTGAGATTCCAATTTAAAAACAGCGCATTTATGTAAATGCCAACCCTTTGTTTGGAAGAGACTGAAAGAAGAGATTGAGAAGAGTCACTGAGAGCTACATCCATCAGTCAGATCACCTTATATATGCCTTCTTTGCTCTTTTGACCAGGAATGTGAGGATGTATAATTAGAACTCTTTTCAGTGTCTGTTACAGTTGATTGGTGGATTGCTCTCTAAAATCAATCTGAAAAGAGTAAAACCAGTGCAGAAGTTTCTAGTGTAATAAAATGAATTGTTATTGTTGTGTACCATCAAGTTGGAAGCAATCATAGCTGACACTCAAAAAAATTTTCAAAGGCAATACATCATCTAGGAGGTGAATGCTTAACTTTCTCCCTAGAAAAGCTGGTGAATTCAAACCACAAGCTATAATAAAAGGAGTAAGCCTATTGAAATATGAGAAAGTTGGCATTGGAGAGGGGAAAAAAACAAACAAAACCTTAGTAAAATTAGTCTAATGTGGCAAAAACATATGTTCAAAATCAGTCCGTTGATGTGGATCAACAGCATTAAAATGTGAAAGGTATAATTGCAAAGCTTGATAAGGGCCCTAAAAGATCCAATATAGTCATTGAGGCTGAAGTGGGTGGTGATAATTCCCAGTGTAATAAGGTCTCACCATGAAAGAATGGTAAGTAACTTTACAAGGGGTAACAAATACTGAATGTGATGGTGGTCTTTGCATGCTGCTATATCTAGTACGATGACCGATTCATACAGAAATATTGGAAATATGGATAGTGCATACCATCATTAACCTCATTCTAGTTATAATCAGATCATGATCCTTTATATGAATGTCATCATGAATAATCTAGTTGATTCTATCAGAGGTTTTAGTGCATTTCCATGCTTCATGGATTTAAAATAAAGGTGAAAAGAATTGTGCACAAGGGTGGCTGCCTCTGACCTCCACTAATTCCACAGTGGGTCACAGTCCCCATTAACATCTATAAAATAAAACTGATTCCCAGGGGGTGAGAGATGCCTATGTATTCTACTTTTATCAGTCCTAACATCAATTCTTCTTCCCAGGGCTCTCAGTGCTCTACTAATGTATCTGTTTATCTGTCTCAATGGCCATACAGAACTCACAGGTAATGTTCATAATTATGGTGTTTATTAAGAAATTTAACAGCTGGCAATTAAAGTTGTAAGCAGCCTGTAATTCCTCCCTCAGCACTTTTCTCTGGCATGCTTTCAGGCCCTTTGATGTTCACTCTCGTGGCTTTTGGTCAGTGTTGCAAAACTCTCTTAGTTTTCACAATTATGGTTTGATTCCCTTCTCTCAATCTCCTGAAAAGTTTGGGTGAAGGCCCTTGACTTTAGTTCCATTAACTGATAGCTGCTATTCAGCTCTGTCTCTGGTTCTCCACCGTGATTGCTACTACTGTTCTCATCAAGGCTGTCCTCTGACTCAGGAAAGAATCTCTAGTTCAAATAGACACGCACTGAACTAGCTTGCTCATAACAATATCCCGCCCCCATTTCTTATTTTTTTTTCCTCTGCAGCCTTCAATATGGACTGAAGCTTAATATCAAGAAACAAAGATTTAGGCTGTGCATTTCTGGTTGTATTTGGAACTATCTTTATACCTTGGACTAGCACTTCTAAGTTTGTCCCACTTTGTCTCTTATGAACATCATGGTTTTGGGCTTTATTCCTAGGTCTCTGATCCAATTAAGTAGATTTTTGTGGACGGTGTGAGATGTGGATCTTGTTTCAGCTTTCTGCAGGTGGAAGTCCAGTTTTGCCAGTACCATTAGTTGAAAAGGATATAATTTCCCTATTGATAACTTTGATTTCCTTCTCAAATAGCAGTTGACCATAGATGTTGTTGTTGTTGTTGTTAAGTGCCGTAGAGTCACTGGCAACTCATGGTGATGCTATGTACAACAGCCCTAAACTCTGTGCTGTCCTGTGCCAATCTCACTGTCTTCAACACACTCATCCCGATTACTCCAGTCACCGAATCAATCCATCTTCTAGAGGGCCTTCCTCTCCTGCACCTGCCCTCCACTCTCCCAAGCGTGATGTCCTTCTCCAAGACAAGTCTTTTTTTACGACATGACCAAAATATGTCAGATGAAACCTCAGAATTCTTGCCTCCAAGGAGCAGCCCGGTTTAACCTTCTCCAAGATGAACCTGTTTTCTTAGCAGTCTATGGTACCCTCAAAACTCTTCTCCAACACCAAAGCTCAAAGGCATCAATTCTCCTTCTATCCTTCCTAGTAATTGTCCAACTCTCTGACACATAACTTGTGATTGCAAAGACCATGGCCTTTATCAGACACACCTTACTCTCCAGAGATGACACACCAGAGAGACACTGTTGCTCTTCAGTACTTTAGAGAGGTCCCTAACAGCAGACTTTCCCATTCAATACATCTTTTAATTTCCTGGCTGCTGGTGCCAAGAGTGTTGACTATGGATGTTGTTGTTATTATGTGCCATCAAGTCGTTTGTGACTCATAGCGACC